>NC_088224.1:53579975-53707475 GCF_036934945.1 Oncorhynchus masou masou | reverse complement strand
TGGCCAATGGCACGCCAAAGTAGTTGCTTTCTACTTTGGATACGGAGTGCCTGGGCTTGGGCCGCGGTTTCTGAGAGAGGGACGGAGGGAGAGATCGATGAGAACGAGGAGAACCATCCGAGACATGGATGGATCTTTAGACCATAGACATGGGCACACTTTGAACACACGCATCACCATACTTTCATTCTTAACATGAGCATCATATATCAGCCAACAAAACACAACCCACATACGCATCCTTGCAGAAGACTCTTCTCAAGGCCTAAGCTGATAAGAATCATACATTCCTGTCTCAGGCTGTCTGAGTGATACACATCTCCGTTCCACTTTTCACCTCTCTATGTTTTCTTTATCCTCCGCACTCTCCTTCCTCTCCCTTGTCATACTCTCCTTCCTCTCCCTTGTCAGACTCTCTTTCCTCTCCCTTGTCATACTCTCTTTCCTCTCCCTTGTCATACTCTCTTTCCTCTCCCTTGTCATACTCTCCTTCCTCTCCCTTGTCATACTCTCTTTCCTCTCCCTTGTCATACTCTCCTTCCTCTCCCTTGTCATACTCTCTTTCCTCTCCCTTGTCATACTCTCTTTCCTCTCCCTGGTCATACTCTCCTTCCTCTCCCTTGTCATACTCTCTTTCCTCTACTTGTCATACTCTCTTTCCTCTCCCTTGTCATACTCTCTTTCCTCTCCCTTGTCATACTCTCCTTCCTCTCCCTTGTCATACTCTCTTTCCTCTCCCTTGTCATACTCTCCTTCCTCTCCTTTGTCATACTCTCTTTCCTCTCCCTTGTCATACTCTCTTTCCTCTCCCTTGTCATACTCTCTTTCCTCTCCCTTGTCATACTCTCTTTCCACGACACTGAATCCCCCGGGCATTACCCCAACCCGAAAAACATTCTTAGTTTCTAAGAGGTCCTTAACTTACTGCTGTTATCAGAATTCAATTCTATCTTGTAAGCTACTACGGCTACTTCGGTGCCGTTCAAGCCTTTCAGACAGACTGGGCTGAGAGCTGGGGCAGAGCTCCACGGCTGGCTAGGTACTAGGGCTGGAGAGCCGTAGGACTGTCAGGCAGAGAGCAGAGCGGCGCAGCATGATCTTCTGAGTGAGCCTAGCCGCCCTTGTCCGGCCGATCTGCTCCAGTTACCCCACTCCATTACTTTACCCACCACCGCCGCCCTGCCCACCACCCTACATTCCCCTGGCTGCAGTCACAACCCCAAAACTCGGCTTTTCACGCCTGCCTTATTGTTCTTGTTTTATGAGGCCCCATCCTTGCAATCTGTCTCTCCTTTTGTTTAACTTCTTTGGGGTAGGGGGCAGTATTTTCACGTCTGGATGAAACGCACGCCCAGAGTATGCATCTTATTAGTAGATTTGGATAGAAAACACTATGACGTTTCTAAAACTGTCCAAAATCCAACCAGGAAGTGGGAAATCTGAGGTTTGTAGCTTTTCAAGTCTTAGCCTATCCAATATACAGTGTCTGTGGGGTCATATTGCACTTCCTAAGGCTTCCACTAGATGTCAACAGTCTTTAGAACCTTGTTTCAGGCTTCTACTGTGAAGTGGGAGAGAACAAGAGCTGATTGAGTCATGGGTCTGCCAGAAGGCCATGTGCTCAGTCAGGCGCACGCCCGTGAGAGTTAGCTCCGTTCCCTTTCATTTCTAAAGACAAAAGAATTCTCCGGTCGAAACATTATTGAAGATTTATGATAACAACATCCTAAAGATTGATTATATACATAGTTTGACATGTTTCTACAAACTGTAATATAACATTTGGATTACTGTACTAAATGCGTGAACAAAAAGGGGGTATTTGGACATAAATGATAGACTTTATCAAACAAAACTAACATTTATTGTGGAACTGGGATTCCTGGGAGTGCATTCTGATGAAGATCATCAAAGGTAAGTGAATATTTATAATGCTATTTCTGACTTTTGTTGACTCCATAACATAGCCGGTATCTGTATTGCTTGGTCTCTGAGCACTGTACTCAGATTATTCCATGGTGTGCTTTTTCCGTAAAGCTTTTTTGAAATCTGACACAGCGGTTGCATTAAGGAGAAGTATATCTTTAATTCCATGCATAACAGTTGTATTTTCATCAACATTTTTGATGAGTATTTCTGTAAATTGATGTAGCTCTCTGCACTTTCACCGGATGTTTTGGAGGCAAAACATAACAACGCGCCAATGTAAACAGAGATTTTTGGATATAAATATGAACTTTATCAAACAATACATACATGTATTGTGTAACATGAAGTCCTATGAGTGCCATCTGATGAAGATCATCAAAGGTTAGTGATTCATTTTTATCTCTATTTCTGCTTTTTGTGACTTTGTAAAAATGGCTGTTTTTTGTGACTAGGTACTGACCTAACATAATCGCATGGTATGCTTTTGTCGTAAAGCCTTTTTGGAATCGGACGCTGTGGTGGGATTAACAACAAGTGTATCTTTAAAATGGTGTATAATACATCTATGTTTGAGAAATTTTAAGTATGAGAGTTCTGTTGTTTGAATCTGGCGGCCTGTACTTTCACTGGATGTTGGTCAGGTGGGACAATTAGCGTCCCACGTACCCAAGAGAGGTTAACTGATTTGAGAACAGTTTAGCCAATTGTGCATTGCTCTCTTACACCCTCGTTGGAGAGAGTGAGAGAGATAGAGAGACAAGAGAAAGAACAAGATAGAGAGAGACCTCAAGTCAGCCAGACACAGTCTGAGGTGAGTGTATATGAACAGGGAGAAATGGGTTAGTTAGCTTCCACTGTGTACTCACTGCTGAGGCCTAACGGCAGCCAGGCAGAGACAGGACTGGATGATTCCACCCTGACCTCAGGTCAGACTTACAGGAACACACTTTGTTGATTATAATGAACCAAATGTGCGGTGCCCTAAGGGCACGCTAGACTACAGCTGGTTCTATAGTGACCCTCATCAATAGAGAGACAGCTGATCTGGGAACCTGATGACCTTGTTTTGGCTCCCATTAAGTAATAAAGACTCTAATGTAAGTGGAGCGGGGGCACAGGCCCCAGATCAGCCCTGCGGCTCTGCTCTGCAGTAAGGGGAGTAGCTAGCTTAGTCCCATTAAGCAGTTTTGTTTTATTTGTTTTGGGTGGTTAAATTAAGTTCCCCCTATACTGGTTCCGCCAAGTAATTCTCTCTAGATGTGTGATGTTACGGAGCATCATTCAGGATAAATAAAACACTCATATAGTTTATGGTGTAAAGGGACATCATCACTGTGTGTGAAAACATAAATCGCCTGTCCTCCCCCTGACACCAAAGGTAATTATCATCCACCCACAGCCAGGCAGGCAGACACACAGCGACAGGGTGGTTTGTGTCTCTCCCCCAGCCAGTCTAATCATATACACTGCCTTCACTCCCACTTAGGTGGCACTTATGTCAGCCTTTCTGTGTGAACGGGAACTATGGCAGGCAGATACGACTGATGGCGCTGGGTCAAATGTTTCACTGCAGAGTGTCTGAGGAGAGGGAGGGTGCAGATTGTGCAAGAGAGGGGAGGGAGGGCAAAGTGAGGCTGACGCCCATGTCTGAGTCCGATGTTCCCTCAATCCCTCTTCATCAGCAGGGAGGTTAAAGAGAGGCGGAGTCAGGGTATGAGGAAGGGAAGGAGAATGTGTGGGAGGAGGAGGAAATAAACCCAGGGCATGTCCCACTAGTCTCTGGGCATGTTTTGCTGCAGCACTAGAGCACTACTGAAAACATGCCGCACAGCTGGACCACTCAGCTGCCAATCACTCTCTATTCCCTTCATTCGGTGAGACTGCCTCCTATCACGCTCTTAGGGCAGGTCTGACTTCATGCACTGATGCAACAGGGAACTCTCCGGATTAGAAAGACAGCCCACCCGGGCACAGGGCATGTCATAAACCTGTTGGGTTTACTCTGCACAGATCTACTTACCGAAGGGAACGTTTAAAAAAAGACTAGCCAGCCTATGGGACTGCAACTAGGGCTGTAGCAGTAACAGGTTTGTCATTTGGGATGAGTGAGTGGGTTCGAGCTAGGGATGCTATTATCTGAGATCAAACACAACTGCTGTACAGAGAGACAGTGCGGAGGGGGGAGAGGGGGCGGTAAAATAATTATCTCTTTTTTTACTCTCGTTAATGCCCTCGTTCACGTGGCCGGTGAAAGAAATGGCCAACTAAGCTGGCAAACATGTAACTTCAGTTTTAATGGTGTTTGTGTCAAATTATAATGAGCCATGTCAGCATGGGTTAAAGTTTGAGAATTTTGTCCATTCGTGAAATAATGACAGCACCACACACATAAACACATGTACAGTCAGGGCAACACATTAAAACAGTTTCTCTGAGCTGGGTGAGATCAAGAGCTGAAGTTTCCCTCTGCTTCCAGGCCATGATTGGGCGGGTTTGGAGGACTCCAGCGGCGCAGGAGAAAAGTAGGACCACAGAGTGTGAGAAGGCAGAACTGATTTAAAGAGCCTGGAAGGAAATCTAGACCTAGACCCTCTATAATAGAGCCTGTCAGACTCAAATCAGATGGGCCCCAGTGAGCAGAGAGACATGACACAGAAATCCCTAGGTATAGAAGTAATGAAGACAGAAGCCTCCCTTTGGCAACACACTTAGAGCACAGTGCTAATTACTCTGAGCTCAGCTCATATACTCACACAGGTGATATACACTGAACAATGCAATGGGAAACGCTGCTGCTAAGTCACTTTGATAAAGGCGGTAAGTGAAGACAACACTATTAAACAGATGAAACTCATTAAGTCTAAGGCACTGCATCTCCAGTGCTTGAGGCGTCACGACAGACACCCTGGTTCGATTCCAGACTATATCACAACCGGCTGTGATTGGGAGTCCCATAGGGCGGCACACAATTGGCCCAGCGTTGGACGGTGTAGACCGTCATTGTAAATAAGAATTTGTTCTTAACTGACTTTCCTAGTTAAATAAATAAATTAAAAAATACAAAATGATATTAAGTCATTCATAGGGGGAAATGTCAATGAATCACATCTTGTTATCTCTTTCTCTTTTTTGACCGGTATGAAGATTAAAAACTGAAAGTATGCAATATGATGTGACCGTATTGATGAACGATACACACACAGACACACAACCACACACCCACCCTGGGGCACATACCTTGGTGTTTCTGCGCAGGCTCCTGAGGATGTTCCTCCTCTTGGGGTCCTCACCCTCCTCGTTAATAGAGTTGTCCCCCTTATGCGCCCCGCCCAGCTCCTCTGGTGCCTTGGGTGGCCCCAGCTCGTCGTCACTGCCGATAGAGAAGCTAGTGCGGAAGCTGCTGAACTTGCCCAGGCGTTTCGAGCGGTCGCGGTACAGCCGAGGCTTCACCCCCAGAGCAGACATCTTCCGCCTCCGCTCCAGGGAGCTGCTGTCAGCCTCGCTATCCGAGCCATTGCCCCCGCCATTAGAATGCTTGTTGGCGTTGCGGATGGTGATGATCTTGCCCTGAGTGCTGTCGTGGGGCACCGAGTAGATGCTCTCCTCCTCCGTGGGCCGCTGTTTGATCACGGCATCCACTGGCTCGGCGTAGTCCGAGGGGTCGTAGCCACCGTCGCTGCCCGGCGCCCAGGTGACAGCAGGGGGTAAAGAGCGGCGGTTGGTCCCTTGCTGGTCCATGTAGGGCCCCAGGTTGACTTTCCGTACAGGGGGCTTGGGCCGTACCTGCGGTGGCACCTTGTTGTTGAGCTTGCTCTCGAAGGTGCTGATCTCGGAGATGACCGAGAAGGCGTCGCTGGACTCCAGGTCAGGGAGCTTGAAACCCCCCAGGTGGGAGGTGGGGGTACCATCGGGGTAGGGGGGCGAGGGCTCCACATCCTCCTCAGAGTCTAGCAGGGTGTTGATGGGGCTGGGGGAATTGCAGCGGGCCGGGCTCATGTTCTCAGTGGTGCAGGCCTCTGCTACATTATCGTACATGTGTGTGGCCTCCACTATGGTGCGTTTCTCCACAACCTCCTTCAGGAAGGGCTGGAAGAGGTCTATCCTGTGCAGGCCTCCCACCACCCCTCCAGGCCCACACACTACTGTGTTAAACCTGGCCTCGATCTCCCGGGCCAGCTCCTCCCCCTGGCTCACCTGCTCCCTGGCCACTTCAGAGTCCGACAGCTCAGCCTGACTCTCCCCCACCGCCAGCAGCTGCACGGGGATGATGTCCTGCACCTCGCACAGGAACGCACACAAGGTCTCCATGGATGCCTTGCGCCTGGCCGAATACACAGCGATGTAGCCGTGCACCAGCCGGCTCTTCCGTAGGGCAAATGAGGAGTGGAAGGAGAGCAGGGAGAGGTCGATGGTGTGCCTCTGAGCCCCCACCGTGAGCTCTAGGAGCACGGACGTGCCACTGCTCAGGCTGGAGGCCGGCCGACAATGCTGGGGCAGCAGGAGAGGCGAGAGGAGCTGCTCCACGTCATAATCGTCCCCACACATCAGGCACATGACTATCCGCAGGTCTGTCTCGGGGATGGGCTGGGAGTGAGAGTCTCTGAAAGAAGGGGGTAAAGGAGGGGAGCTGCTGCCTATGCTCCCAGGGGGCCTACGGCATTCTAACAGACCTTTTAACACCTGGTTGATCTGCTTTTCGTTCACATTGCGTCCATAGCCCACCCCAGGGGAGGCAGGGTCTAGGTAACCACACTGTAGCTTCCCAGCCACCTGCTGCCCCTGGAGGATAAGTGTGTGGGCCGTCTCCCCCCCAATGTCCCTGACGGACCCTACTCCCCGTTTGGTGACTAGGAGCAGGTTCATGGGCAGCTGAAATAGACTGTTTTCCCTTCGGCCTAGCGTGGACTCTCTGAGCTTCTCAATGCTCTCCACAATGTAGGATAGTGACTCCTTAGAGTTGTAGAGACACAGGACGCCATGGGGGGTGAAGGTAGGCGTGTGGAAGGAATTGACCGGCAGCCGAACGTTGCCCTCTATGGGCCGGAGGGACAACTCATACATTTTCCCATCCAGCACGTACCGGTCGTCATTAGTGCACAAAGCCCTGATCTCATTGGCCAGCTCTCTACCCAGGCCGTCTTTACCCAGAATGACCAGGTTAATCCGATCTGCATTCCCGTCACCCGGTTTATGGCTATCAAAGAAGGAGTATCGAGTGGGGAACTTGGAGGCTAGAACCTGTTCGATCTTACAGTCCACACAGTGGGGGCTATTTGGGCAGGTCTCCTTGGTGGGGTGGTAGACAAAGTGGATATGCTTGAGAACCAAAGCGTCCCTCTCTGCCTGTAACTTCTGCAGGGCCTTGAACCTTTGCTCCTCCCCCAACACCTCCTGGATGGCCCCCATCTTCTCCTTACTTGGCTTGGCGTCTACCTCCAGCTCATAGAAGAGCTCTGAGTACTCCAGCAGCAGCTCCTGGAAGTCCTCCTTGGCTCGGTCGATAATCTCCTTCTGGTGCCTGTTGTAGATGTCTAGGTACTCTTGTTCCTCGAGCCACTGGTAGAAGTCTTCATTCATGATGAAGCTGCGTGCCTCCTCCCAGGGCTTGCCTGCTGTGATAAAGGGAGAGGCACTGAGCTTCTCCTTGAACTCCCACTTCATCTCCGCCTTTTTGCGCTCATTTCTCAGGTGCTCCAGGTGGCTCTCATAAATCGTCTCGGCCACAGGGGTCTCCAGGAGATCCTCTGGAATCCTCTCGTCCTCCATGTTGTCTATGTGTGGCGTGGTCTCCCAGGGGGTGTCGTCCAACACAACGAACCAATGGGAGAAGTCCCGCTTGGTCTCCAGAACCTTCTGGACCCCAGACCAGCTCAGGTGGTCGATCTCATCCAGCTCAGGGACTAGGGAAACCAGTGCCTGAGGCAGGGTGCTGAGATAGACCTTCCGCCTTCGCTCAATGTGCTCCTGTTTGAGCCTGTGGACGTGCTGCTGGAAGAGCTTCTTGGCTTTGGCCGTGCCCTCCAGGAAGACATACTCCTTGTACTCTGGGGAGGTCTGCATGCGCCGGTTTATGTTGGGCCACGTCTCATTGTGGTTCTTCACGATGCGGCTGACCTGCCATTCGTAGTGGTCTTTAGCCGAGGCGATCTGCTGGCTCTGCTGCTTCAGGGCCTCAAAGTAGGGGATTATCTTGGGTTTGCCCCGGCCCTTGTCTATCAGCTGCACCAGGGTGAGGAAGGCCAGGTCTACGTTGACGTTGGAGCGTGCTGACGTCTCCACCACCTGGAGGTTCTTCTTGGCCAGGGCAAAGGTGTGTGAGTCCTTGATGTAGCGCTCCACCCCCTCGTCACACTTGGTGAGCACCAGAACCACTGGCTTCTTGTTCTTGGCTAGCTGGTTGTAGAGATTAGTGATGAACTTCATCTGTTCGTCAAAGTTGCGGTTCATGCCCCTGCTGACGTCCACACAGAGGAGGAAGCCATCCACCATCAGCTTCCCCTCAGGCATCTGCTTCTGCTCAAAGTCCTGCTCCAGCCCAAGCTGGTCTGTGCAGAAGTACATCAGCTTTTCTGCAGAGGCCAGCTTGTTGGAAGCTGCCCTCTTGATGTAGGGCTGGAGGGCTGTGGAACGGTGCGGCTGGAACGTCTGGTCATCAATGAACTCTGTCTGTTCCACCACATGCATCCTGCACTCCGGCCCCTCCTCCAGCACCCGCCCCGTTTCCCCCCAGAACAGGAAGTGGTCATTGTTCACCACGCGTCCTCCGAAGTCGCTGGTGCTTAGCACGGAAGTGTGGTCCAGGTAAAAGTCGTCTGCGCTGGGACGGACGAAGCGGTTGCACAGGCAGGACTTGCCCACGCCACACTGCCCCTTCTCTTTCTCTGTGCCGGACAGGCCCACCACGACCAGGTTGTAGGTGGGCGCCTTTGCATCTTGCTTTTTTGCCATCATCGTCGAACGCAGACACTCATCCTGCCATGCCCACAAGCTCTAGGGAGGAGGCTGCAGGACGGTCTTTCCATGCAAAGATTCTTACTGGCCTTGGGTCCGACTCTACAAGAGAAGGAGAGAAAGGTAGATTTTTAAAATAAATAATATAAAAGACTGTGGGAAAGATTCATTGTCATTATTCAATTCATTATTTGTAGGCTGTCCCATGTCTCATTTAAAATTCCCACATCGTTGCTGTGTGATGTTAATAATGTTTCATCTGTGATCCCATTTCACCGCTGAATGTTTCCTGAAGAGATTGAGGTCAGAAGCAAAGCTGTTGGAATGCTACAACTTACTTATGACAACTGCAGTACAGTCAGTAACTATTAACTGATGCATGCTTTCACATGTAACCTCTTTTTGACATTCTACTACCCACCATACTAAAAGTAGTTTCCTGAGGCTTGTTTGCTACATTCTTCCCCGCTTTGTACGTTTCAAAACAGCAGAACAGGATCTTATGTGAGGATACATAATTATCTCACATCTAACAGTGTTGTCTTTAAGCCAGCAGCAGTTCTACAAGACGCGATGGTACAGTTCTCACTAACACACAAATCCACATACGTAGAGAAAGAGACTAATTGGGCAACTAGGGAAGCCCAACTGCCTTTCAAACGGCTGCTTTGAATGTTGGCTGCTTTCCTTTCCACAAAAAAAACAACAACAACATTTTCCTCTGGTTCCTGAAGAAAAGACTCCGCGGACAAATTGGACTGGCTGATGTAGCGTCACTAATTATGATCTGAAATTGCGTGTCTCGTAACATTTACCTAGATGTAATAGCTGTTCAATTTGGTATCATGCTGTCTGGAGATATCACTTGCGGATGTTTCTTTCCAAGACCCACACACACACTGTTCTCAGAGCAAGCACTTTCACTACTACACAACAGATTCCATTGGCAGAACACAGGCCTACAAAATCATAAATAGAGCTCCTATTGGTAGAACTGAAGGAGGGAGATAACATTCATACCATTTTGATAGACGGGCCCTTTCTAAACAGTCAGGCTTGTAGGGAACAAGAAAACCACTAGACAAAGCCCCAAAGCACTAAACACAGCTGTGCACAGCAAAAAGAACCCACACCCAGTCCATGTTAATTCGTCTATGTATTTAGTAAACACATTAAAACCACTGTTAATGATGAATGAACGGGGCTTTTGAGGCATGGTTTGGAGAATACTTACTACCCGCTGAATTGAGTTAGTCATAGAGAGTCAGTGTGAAGACAGAACAAAGAGGAGGGAGAGAGAGAGAGAGAGAATCCAAAACTCTGTAGATAACATATACACACCAAGACCACAGGTAGGACGGTTGTAGGTTTAATAGTAGAAAGGGGACAATAAAATGGGGGATTCAAAAGTTAGTGGAAAGCAAGTTCTATCTACCCAGACTCTGTTTACTGTAACACTACAGCAACGCGCAACTACTACACTGGGTGCACAAACAACTGGCAGCGCAAAAGAGATCAATATCAAAAGGAATTTATTTATTTTTTTCATTAAAAAAATATATATTTGCAGAGTAAAACATGTATGAAAAATGCATCAAAAGGGGTCTGGCTGAGAGATCCAGGACAACCAGTCTCTGTAACAATGGGAGGCTGAGTGTGGAGCTTTTGCCTGGGCTGCAGGTTGATAGAGAGCTGGTTGGTGATAAGACCTGGGCAGCCATGGTTAATTAATGGTCCTACGTCCTGCTGCAGGGCTCTGGGCTGGCTGGCAGTGATTAGCCCGGAGATCAATGAGCCCGTCGCATAGAACAAACAGCACAGAGGGGAGTGGAAGAGAGCAGGACAACACACATTTTGCAGACACTCTTATCCAGAGCGACTTACAGCTGTAGTGCATTCATCTTAAAGTTGGAATCCTTCATGGTGAAACAACAACGTCCGATATTACAACCCCCCCCTGACATCATTGCACGTGAGGTAGAAGAGCACAATATAGACACTGCAATTTTTCAGGGACCATGTAGGACAACACTCCTCAGCTCAACAAACAATAACAATGGTGGTGGGGCGGGCCAGTGGTTCCCCCTACTACGGATTACATATATAAGATAACTACGTGAGACAACCACATCTCAGTCGTAGTAAGTACATTTTTCTTCAATAAAGTAGCTATCAGCAAAGTCAGTGCTAGTAGGGAAGGACAAGTGAATTACATTTTTTTTTATGTATGGGGGGGGGGTAAGATGTCTTATTTAAGGTATTCTTTGAAGGGTAGGGTTTCAGACATTTTGGCAGGGACTGTTGTGAAGGAAGTTGTCAAGGAAGTGAGTTTGTGTTCATACAAGACCTCCCGCCCCGCCTACCGTTACCCCGATCACGTCAATGCGGAGCTATACGGAGCCCTCCCCAACGTTACAAGATGTGGGAGGCACACAGCGACGCGGTATGGAACTCAATTTGGCTTCTGCGCGCGCCCCCGCAATTGCGTCACACCCTCCATGCGGAGCCTCCGACCACATGTTCACGGATCGAGCATAAATTGGCTTTGAGCCATGCCCACTGCAGGGCCCGTGCTCAGTTGATAGAATGTTCGACAACACTGACTGGGCATAGAAATTGAGAGCGTAGACAAACGCATTCCCCCGTGGAATAAAGAGCCATAACCATTCGAGTTTTATATGACCTTCAGTATAATGCCGTCGTCATCATCGGCGGGGTTAACTGGACCTTCACCTCAACACTGACCGGCTCCAGTCCAGACGACAGAGAGCACCGTCTCAATTAGTTACATATTAAACTGGCCTGTGACCCGCTTTGAGCTGAGCCTAATGATAGACTAAAGGACAAACAAGGCTCCCCCTGCTTTCGTCCTTGCTGCCTGTCTACTTACTCACCGACCTGGTTGAGATCAGAGGCACGAGAACCCATTAGTTCATTAGATGTACAGTATTTATCAGTCTCCCGTGTTACACTACCACTGATAATAGTACGCTGATGACAATTCCTGGGCTGACTTATTCCTCTGTGGTAAACAGGTGGCACATAGCACCATGAAGCAAAGAAGGCAGGCTTATAAACAGGGTTGTGATCTGAAAATGGTGTCGCTATGCAAGTGTTGCTATGGTATGTTTTATAGTAGGGCAGTTCCACGGAAAAGGAATTGCGCCGAGACTCAGATTTCTCTCTTTAAAATGTATGCCATGCAAAAACCATTCAACAAACCATACAACTATGCACAAGGGCTACTTATAACAATTGACACTGAACATTCTACAGATGCAGATGCAAAGTTCGGTAACATCATTTTGGTAAAATCTCCATCAGTCTTTTGGGTCCACGTTTTCCAAAAACTCTTACATTTCTTCTCCGAATTAAGATTCAACCAAGTCTGCAGAAACACTGGGGTTGTCAGCTATGACATGAGACATTGACTTTGAAAAAAATCTATTTTGGTTATTGAAACTACAGTAAGTGAAGTGGATTTACACCCGGTAACGGAACTGTGATATCGGAATTTCATCATGGATCCCTGTTCTGTAATACACAGAAAGGCATTATTATGGATATGAATATCATTCTCTTCAGGTGATGTATCCTACACAAAGGTATAAATATGCAACATCCTCCTTTGGGTATTATTGTACACACTGGCTATTATTTTAAAATGAGCCCTGCCCCTAAACAAGAACAAATTGTGTTGGTCGGAACCAAATCTGAACCAATCGTAGACGTCTATATTTCACAAGTTTGGACATCATACGTTGACATTTTGCCACTTACTTCTTTGGAAATAATAGGACAGATTTTTTTACATGTCCGAAAACTCAAGTCACTTGTACCCCCCTTCACCTAAAGAGCTACTGTGTGTGCAGGCTTTTGATCCAACCCTGCCCAAACACACCAGAATCAGCTTATCAAGATCCGACAGAGAAGCTGATTTCTTTTACAATGTGGTGTGTTTGAGCAGGGCTGGAGCTAAAGCCTGCACTCCCATTAGCTCTCCTGGACTCTCCAGGAGGGTGGTTGGCCACCCTACAACATTACAATTACAACAAATGACTTCTTGTCTTTGTAAAATAATTCACTCCTTCAATGAACCAGGGATCAAATGGCTACGGTAAGGTAGTTAGCTAAGATGTTTATCGATTTGTAAGGTTAAAATATTCAGTGTTCAGGGGTGATCTTGGTATTTAATTAGGATGACCATTAGCTGTTGCAAAAGCAGCAGCTACTTTTCCTGGGTTCCACACAAAACCTGAAACAATACACAATACAGAACTTTAATAGGCAAGAACAGCTCAAGGACAGAACTACATCAGAAAATTGTTTAAAAGGCACACGTAGCCTACATATCAATACATACACAAACTATCTAGGTCAAATAGGGGAGAGGCGTATCTTGACAGCATAGGAGTTACTTGTCAATTAGGCTATTCTAAGAATAGTTTTATTTTTACATTGTGCACTTGAGAGGTCTTACAACCAGAGTAAGCAGAATTGGTTTCATCAACTGCCCACCCATATCAACTGCATGTTGGCCATCTGCGGTTATACACGAGTGTTGGTGGAAAGTTATTTTAGAAAATCAGACATGACAATAATGCATGCTAATAGCTAAATAGTTAACATTTTTGGGATGGAAAATGGATGAAAAATGCATTTTATATATACATTTTTCATATATGCATTTTCATATATATTTCTTAATTTTTAAAAGATAGACTCTTAGCTTCATTTAACACGCTCCTATAAACTTCACATGTTGGTGCTTATGGGTCCTTTTACATGGAAATGACCAGTCGTAAAAATACTGGAGTGCCATGGAAAAGGCTACATTAACAAATAACTATGACAGCCGCAGTTACCACAGATTGCGCCAACCATTCACACACACACACACACACACACACACACACACACACACACACACACACACACACACACACACACACACACACACACACACACACACACACACACACACACACACACACACACACACACACAGAGAGAGAGAGAGAGAGAGAGAGATCGAGGCACTAATCATCATGCACTCATTTGGGTCAGATGTATTGACTCAGTTTAACATGGCCTGTTGGTTTATGACGAATTGAGCGAGTCACTGGTGTAAATGGGGGGGAACTCTCCTATAGTTTTCCCTCAGGTCTGAGGACCAGCCATCCCAACTGTTCAGCAGACGCTGGAGACATGCTGCTAACATCTACTTGACTTATCCCAGCTGCCCGTTTACAAGCGCTTCCTCGATAGCCAAAAGGAGTGCGCGCATGTGTGTGTGTGTGTTTGGGCGCGTGTTTATAACTGCCACAATACTTGAGAGTGGGTATTGCAGCGACATTTTCAGCAAAAAACCTTGGGAAGAATCCCAAACAAAACAGTTTTTCCTGTTTTCCAGGCTGTTCTAGTAACAGGTGAAATAAACAACTAGAATCAGCAGCATTCCATCTAAACTGTTGTGACACAGTTAATAACACAGAGATAAAGGAAAATGGCCCCTGACACATTAGCATGCTAACCGACATAATAACTACCATTACCATAAAAATTTAAAAAATGCATAAACTGTTACTGGTTAAATAGCAACTAAACTAAACCAACCTATTGTCTTGAGGCTTTTGCTTTAACCTTACCTGCGAGAGTATATACAACAAGACAGATTACCAAAGCTATCTGTAAAGGACAGAATGTACAGTGCTAGCTGAATACTAACCAGCCTCAGTTTGTCCAGCCAGACACAGTGTTCCAGTGCCGCCTGAGGCCCTCTCTGTGTGAATAGTGCGCATGTCCTGCCACATACTCACCGCTAGCCCCTGGCTGAAGGGGATAGGTTAGGGCCTGCATTCTATCTACCTCCGACCCAGAAACACATGGATGAGGGAGCGGGTCGGCCGGGGGCGGGGGAGTGGGGCGCTGGGTCAGAGAGCTGGGTCATGTGAGCTCATCTCCTCCCTTCGGGGATGGAGGTTGGGCTATGCCTGGCGAGGGCGCATCACTTCTTCCATAATCAGAAGCACAGGAACGATAGGGACCCGGCACTGGAGAGTGGCCACCAGGGCGTGAAGTTTACTAACACGCGTGTCAGAGGGCGGCAGCGGGAGAGACAGGCTTAACTAGCCAGAGGGCCAAGCCCACAGGATCCTGGCATTCCAATGGTTCATTACAGGGCTTCAGCCAGAGAACGTCAACAAGGCCTGAATCTGAGCCCAGTGGGTCTCCTGAGGCCTGTCAAACAACCCATAGCCCTGAGAACCAACCGCCATGAAAACTAAGACAATGTTAGCCTAAGCCTATGTATGCACGGCATACATCTTTATGAGCTGTGCCTGATTGTTAAGAGGGGGAGAAAATACTTCACTGTGCACACTGACTGAGTTATTCCGATATTTCACACACGACTATGTATATAGGAAACTTGTAAGAGAAAACTCTATTGCAGTGGTTTCTGAGAAAGAGTTGCCGCTGGTTCCATATATGCGAGGGCTGTCATTGTCAATACCATATTTGATCAAATAAGCATAAGCTCTGTGATGGTGATGACAGAGTGCTACAACAGGAGGTAAAACCCCATTACTGAGAATGATGCCTTCTCTGGGCCCATCTCTCTCTCTCTCTCCCTCTCTCTCTCTCTCCCTCTCCCCCTGAGCCTGCTCTAATGCACTGCTAACAGCCAAACTGGCCCCCATTAACAAGACAGTTGTGAAGAGGGCAACGACAAAACCTTTTCCCCCTCAGGAGACTGAAAAGATTTGGCATGGGTCCCCAGATCCTCAAAAAGTTCTACAGCTGCACCATCGAGAGCATCCTGAAAGGTTGTAATCACTGCCTGGTATGGCAACTGCTTGGCATCTGACCATAAGGCGCTGCAGAGGTTAGAGCGTATGGCCCAGAACATCACTGGGGCCAAGCTTCCTGCAATCCAGGACCTATATAATAGGCCGTCAGGGGAAAGCCCATAAAATTGTCAGGGTCTCCAGTCACCCAAGTTATAGACTGTTTTCTCTGCGGCCGCACGGCAAGCGGTACCGGAGCGCCAAGTCTAGGACCAAAAGGCTCCTCAACAGCTTCTACCTCCAAGCCATAAGACTGCTGAACAATTAATTAAATCGCCACCGGACAATTTACATTGACACCCCCCCCCTCCTTTGTACACTGCTGCTATTTATACCCACTGTATAAAGCCTCGTTATTGTTATTCTTATTGTGTTACTTAATATTTTTTTTTAAATGTATTTTAGTCTATTTGGTAAATACTTTCTTAACTCTTCTTGAACTGCACTGTTGGTCAAGGGCTTGTAAGTAAGTATTCGGCGCATGTGACAAATAAAGTTTGATTTGATTTGACATCCATCCATCCTGTCCCCCCGTTTCCTTCTCCCTCTCTCCCCGGCGATTTCTCCCGCCCAATAGCTATATATTTTATTTGCTCTCCCTCCTCCCCTCAATACCGCTCTCTCACTTATCTTATCCCCTCCTCTTTCTCACTCTCTCTTCTTCTTCCCTCTCTCTTTCTCATGAGACCTGCCTTCCATTAGCGAGGGCATCAGGGAAGAGAAATCTCACACGGACACCACTTCCTGCCGAGGCGAGGTCCTCTGGCAGAGAATGGATGGAGGGGAGAACGGAAAGGGTGTGGAGAGAAGGGAGCAGAGGGTGTGTCTGTGATGACAGCTCTGCATAACCAGAGCAGAGAATGTACTCCCTGTGTGCCTTAAATCTGCAAACATAACGGTCATGGATTCTCTACACACACACTTATGCAGTGCAACACAAACACATGCACTGTAATACATTAATACAGTGACGCAAGCGCAAATAACTCATTACCCTCTTTCACTAATGCAATGACTCCGTGTTCCATTTACCCACAGGAAGTTTACACTAACACTTACTATCACCAATGCAGTGTATAGACGAACACACAAACACAAACAGACCACCGACAACATTTCCAAATATATCACACACACACAAATTGCTCCTAGTACAACTAAATGTACATGTACAACTAAAACTCAGCACAGGTCATGTGTTCACAAATTCCAGAGGTCCCCATTGTACTAGTGTCATGATGTTATCTGAACCGCCACACACACACACACACACACACACACACACACACACACACACAAAGAGGGTGAGAGAGACATAACACACTGCAGTGCACACACACACACACACACACACACACACGCAGGACACCCACATCACAGGGGCAGTAATCCAGGCGGGATAGTCAGATCTCGGTGGGATTACACACACACACACACACACACACACACACACACACACACACACACACACACACACACACACACACACACACACACACACACACACACACACACACACAACCACACACACAACCACACTGGATTACCAGGGCTCTTTGCATCTTCACTCTTCACATTTCCTGAATCGCAGTATGTATTAGTATGATCTGATGCTCTGCTCACGTAACATGGAACATCAAGCCAGAGATACGCTACCCAAATCCCCTTAGGATGCTCTGTCAAACCACTGGATAACACACACACACACACACACACACACACACACACACACACACACACACACACACACACACACACACACACACACACACACACACACACACACACACACACACACACACACACACACACACACAGTGTGGCTTTTCTCCCAGCAGGCACCTTGTTTACTAGCCGAGTACGGTGTGACCTTTTCCAGGCCAAAGTCCGGCAGCAATTTCATTGGGCTCTACCCTGCCATGCCCTGTCACACAAGGCACCACACTGCGAGGTCATTTCCTTTTCCTCCCTGCCTGGGGCATGAGAGATAGAGTTGGTGTTAGGGCAAGCCACTGTGTTCTTATATAGCGAGAGATGGAAGGAGAGCGAGAAATACGGCAGGGGGGTGGGGGTTGCTTTTTTTCAGATCAGGAGATAAAAAGGAAAGAGTCCGAGAGAAAAAGATCATTCATGTTTGGTTAAAGATAGAGGTGGCTAGAAGGACGAGGGGGGAGAGAACGACTGTTGCAAAGCAGGAGGAAGAGGGTGAGGGATAGAGGAAAGGGAAGGTGTCACTGATGGTTGACACAGAGAGGAGCAGAGAGGGAGGAAGAGGGATAAGAGCCTACTAGAGAGAGAGAGAGAGAGGGGAGAATGAGGGAGAGGCTGAGTGGGGCAGATCAAAATGGCGTCACAGAGTTGAACCCTTCCACAGCATCAGGGGGGCCTCTTCGATAACACAACTAAAATTAACGCATCGGGAACATGCACGGCGACAGCTATTAATCCCACAGCCCCCCCCCCCCCTCCCCACCCACACACAGACGACACATTCTACAGTGATGAGGCCTTCCCTCTCTCCGACCACACGCACCACGTCTGTGAGTGGAGAAGTGCCGGAGCGAAAGCGCTGGCTTAGCTACGACGCGACGCCCTACAACGACCTGCAGCTGATATTAACCCACTGCATACCGCGCCCGCTAAACATGCTACCCAAGGTCCCCCGGGTGACTGTGCATTTAAAACAAAACACTCAAATTGCCCTTGTCGACACGGTAAAACAGGTTTGAGCTACAACAACAGCTGCCATGTCAGCAGGTCAGACACCTCCAGGGACAGAGAGTCATTTTGTAGGTCTCTCTCCCAGCAGAGCTGTGCGTCTTCCTGCCTAACCTTACAGCCCCAGTCCCTGTCAGACACGCTGAGCTGGCATCAGCACACATCGGAACTCACTCTGGAGCAAAGGGGTTGTCAGCTGAAACGCGGTGTGAAGAGACACTGTATACAGCCATTGCCCCAGCCAAACGCAATTCCCGGAGCGCACACAAGCCATGCACCACACAGACAGGCACAGATAACGAGCAATATACACAGGCACGCAGCTTTCACACTCACATAGCCACATAGAAAACAAAATGGGGACGAGAGAGAGAGAGAGAGAGAGAGAGAGAGAGAGAGAGAGAGAGAGAGAGAGAGAGAGAGAGAGAGAGAGAGAGAGAGAGAGAGAGAGAGAGAGAGAGAGAGAGAGAGAGAGAAATAGCCCAGAATCCCCCTCCTCCTTTTGGGTAGCCGTATCTCCCCATCCAGATGCCAGTCGCCCACATGACTGTCAGAGCTAATTGCTTGTGTAATTGGTTTGACAGCACAGGTGTTGTAGAGGGGGCTTACCTTGATAACCTGCACAACACTGAGGCTCTGCTTACATCAGAACCAATGTTAATCGCTTACCTCAGACCTGCTGATCCACATCTAAATGGTAACCCAAACTATTAGCAGCAGAGATGTGAAACTGAACGAGAGTCAGGGCTAATGAGAGTTGTCAGGGCATTTCCCAGCTGGTTCGAGGCGAGAAAGCTGCTGAAAATAGTTTTTTTTTTTCGCTGTTATTTCTTATAATCATTATGATTAACAGACTGCACTCCTACCAGAGTGACTTGTATCGGTAGACAGTTTTCACAAAGTGTCCACTCATATTCACCACAGCAGGCTATCTAGGTTGGGAGTCTTACCAAGCAGTAACTCGTCTGGACTTTGAACCCACAAGCATTTGTGGGAACCAAACATGTGTTGGGAAGTCCTGGGGGGGGTTTTTAAAGAGTAACACCAATGAGAGAACTCTGTACCTACAGCTAGGTGACAGATGGCCTTCCCGCACACACACACGTACACACAGATTCACACATACAAACTCACGGCACGCCATATGCTCAAAGATACCAGAGATCCACACCCGCTCACACACAATCCCCCACATTAACTATCATGCCCTCTACTTAAAATGGGAGCGTTTTCGATCAAGTTTTTTTTTCTTTCTCTTCTCCACCAAGAAACGTTCATGCACTACTGAATCCTGAGACCAATTAAAACAGAATATGACAGGAACGAGGGATGGAGGGAGAGAGAACGAGAGAGCGAGGAGGGAACGGGGACAGCAGTATAAATAAACACGTGGCGTGTGACAACACTGCACGGTGACGTCATACACACACGGGGGTTGGGTGTGTGTGCATCATCCTGTGGTATTATCATATCAAATGTTTTTTTTTTGTTGTTGTATGAGACAGCTACGGGCGCCAACATGGTAGCCTGGACAACTGCTATCCTGTGTTACCTCTTGCCGTCAATGGAACAGGAAGCAATAGAGGCACCACTTCCACTCCGATCTCTACTCCATTCCCTCCACTCTACACAGGACTAATGGAGCCTGCTGCAGGAGTAATGAAGCCAGTCCACAACGCTGGGCGTTAAGAAGCTTTCTGATACACAGCAAGGGCAGGCCCAATACATGATGTACCAGACACGGGCTACAGGGAGCAGGACATAGGATGGAGAGGGAAAGAGAGCAAGAACTGCACACAGAAAGCAAACAAAAATACAGAGGAAGGTTAATGGGAAAGGAAAAAAAATAATAGGAAGATAGTGAGAGAGGAAGACGAAGTGAGAGGAGGAGGGTTAACAAAGGCTTCTGGTAAATACTTAGCATTTGTGGTTGGCTAATGGAAACACAGGGCTACTTAGGGCTCATGTGCTGACAAACCCCGATGTGGAGGAAAGCTCCTGAACCAGGAACCTCTCTGTCTGTCTGTCTGTCTGTCTGTCTGTCTGTCTGTCTGTGTCTCTCTCTCTGTCTCCATCTCTGTCTCTCTCTCTACTCTCTCTCTCTGTCTCCATCTCTGTCTCTCTCTCTGTCTCTCTCTCTGTCTCCATCTCTGTCTCTCTCTCTACTCTCTTCTCTCTCTCTCTCTCCATCTCTGTCTCTACTCTCTACTCTCTTCTCACTCTCTCTCTCTACTCTCTTCTCTCCTCTCTCTCTGTGTCTCTCTCTATCTCTCCATCTCTGTCTCTCTGTCTCTCTCTCTCTCTCTCTACTCTCTTCTCTCTCTCTCTCTGTCTCTCTGTCTCTCTCCATCTCTGTCTCTCTCTCTCTCTCTACTCTCTACTCTCTTCATTTCAATTCAATTCAAGGGCTTTATTGGCATGGGAAACATGTGTTAACATTGCCAAAGCAAGTGAGGTAGATAATATATAAAGTGAAATAAACAATAAAAATTAACAGTAAACATTACACATACAGAAGTTTCAAAACAATAAAGACATTACAAATGTCATATTATATATATATATATATATATACAGTGTTTTAACAATGTACAAATGGTTAAAGGACACAAGATAAAATAAATAAGCATAAATATGGGTTGTATTTACAATGGTGTGTGTTCTTCACTGGTTGCCCTTTTCTCGTGGCAACAGGTCACAAATCTTGCTGCTGTGATGGCACATTGTGGAATTTCACCCAGTAGATATGGGAGTTTATCAAAATTGGATTTGTTTTCGAATTCTTTGTGGTCTAATATGGTCATACATTGGGCAGGAGGTTAGGAAGTGCAGCTCAGTTTCCACCTCATTTTGTGGGCAGTGAGCACATAGCCTGTCTACTCTTGAGAGCCATCTCCCCCCCCCCCCCCCCCCCTCTCTCTCTCTCTCTCTCTCTCTCTCTCTCTCTCTCTCTCTCTCTCTCTCTCTCTCTCTCTCTCTCTCTCTCTCTCTCTCTCTCTCTCTCTCTCTCTCTCTCTCTGTTTAATAACATTGAAGAGGCAGTGGGGCAAGGGACCTCACAGACAGCAACGAGAGGGACCAACGCCCTAAATCACTCTGCGCTGCCAAAAGATACATGCCGCGCACAGAAAGTGAGGGATGAAACATTTAAAAAAAAAATGTATTTATGGAGGAGAGGAGCCAAAGAAGACGGTGAGTCACTCTGCGGTGGGAAAGGCAAACGATACAAATGAAAACACCTGAACCTGCCATAGTGTCAATTAGCGATAATGACT
Source organism: Oncorhynchus masou masou (assembly GCF_036934945.1). Classification (NCBI taxonomy): domain Eukaryota; kingdom Metazoa; phylum Chordata; class Actinopteri; order Salmoniformes; family Salmonidae; genus Oncorhynchus; species Oncorhynchus masou. The sequence continues at coordinate 53,685,754 of NC_088224.1, read as the reverse complement.
TTTTACTTGTTGCCACAGTAACCAACTCTTGGTGCAAAGGCAGATGGCTGCAGACCCCCCCCCCCACCACCCTCCCCCTACCCCACTCATTTTCTTCTGAGAGCTTTTCTCCTCTCTCTTGTCCTTTCCCTGTCTCCCTAACATGTGATTCATGTAGGAGGAACTAAAAGGCAAACAGATAAACAGCCCATTTCCCTCCTTTAATAACCCCTCGCTAAAATGGCATCCTCTTCTCGGTTCTGTCAAAGAAACCAGACCTGAAGCAACTGAGCTTCAACTTGAAACCCAGAACGAGGGGGCACTATGTGGGTTTCTACTGCAGCCTAACTCGCTCTCCAGTGTGTGTGTGTGTGTGTGTGTGTGTGTGTTTTTCTCCACTCTGTTTCTCTTGCGGTTTGTTCTCCCCTCCAGTGTGAGCAGACACAGGAGGAAGCTGACAGGCCCTGGGGCCGACAGCAGTCCAGAGGTTGGAGGGTTACGCTTACTCATCCATTTTAAAACGAGCCTCCAGACAGAAGAGACGAGCACGGCCATTAGAGCTCTGCCTCTGCCCTGCTTCCTGCCTCCTCTGCTCTCTGAGACTGCTCTTCTCCGTCTGCCGGGCCGGGGGCTAGGGTTCACGTCGGCCCTGTCCACTGCCCAGCTGACTCAGCCCCCAACAACACACTCAGAGGAATGTGGTTCGCTGGGGTTAAGGGTCATCTCTGGTGTGGGGTTGGGTGGGGGTGTTAAGGGAGGCGTTCACTGTTACGGACATGTCAGGGACTAACACTACAAGTACTAAAACTACTAACACTAGCCTGGGTGCCAGTCTGTTTCTGCTGTCTTGCCAAATCCTTATGAATTTTGTCATGTCATGTTTGGCTTGCCAATTACAATGGAGTAGGCAAAAGCACAAACAGATCTGAGACCAGGCGATACAAACGCTCAATGTTGTGTGAACTGTACAATTATCAGGCCCAAATCAATCAAATTTCTCCTATCCCATCCTCCCCCCTCATGACTATGGCAGTTGGAGGCCACCAGCACCCATGGAGCCGTTCCACAGTGTCTGTGCAAAACCCACACTCCTCTGCCAAGGGTTGCTATGGAGCAGAAGAGGTGCTTAAACCAAGTGAAGCGTAGGCACCCCCACCATCACCACCACCCAGCCTCCCTCTTCACTCCTCAGCCAAGGGTTGCTATGGAGCAGAAGAGGTAGGGGTGTTAAACCAAGTGAAGTGTAGACACCCCCACCATCACCACCACCCAGCCTCCCTCTTCACTCCTCAGCCAAGGGTTGCTATGGAGCAGAAGAGGTAGGGGTGTTAAACCAAGTGAAGCGTAGACACCCCCACCATCACCACCACCCAGCCTCCCTCTTCACTCCTCAGCCAAGGGTTGCTATGGAGCAGAAGAGGTAGGGGTGTTAAACCAAGTGAAGCGTAGGCACCCCCACCATCACCACCACCCAGCCTCCCTCTTCACTCCTCAGCCAAGGGTTGCTATGGAGCAGAAGAGGTAGGGGTGTTAAACCAAGTGAAGCGTAGACACCCCCACCATCACCACCACCCAGCCTCCCTCTTCACTCCTCAGCCAAGGGTTGCTATGGAGCAGAAGAGGTAGGGGTGTTAAACCAAGTGAAGCGTAGACACCCCCACCATCACCACCACCCAGCCTCCCTCTTCACTCCTCAGCCAAGCAGGCTCACTCTGGCCTGTCTTCGTGGCCAGTCTCAGAAGACAGAAGGGGAAGGGGGGAGAGGACTGGGAACGGCATGAAAGATATTATTTTACAGCAGCCATGATTGTGTTGATCCGTGTGGTTTTGAACACCTCCTGTTGAATTCCTTTGCTTGGAGGCGGCACGCAAAATGCCACCCCACCCTCCTCCCTCCTTTCCCCTCATCTCCTATCCCCCTCAAACCCCGGTCTGTGCCTCATGACTGGCACCGCTGCTCCCTGTTACCTCATTTCCCAGGGTTCTCATCTTGAATCACCAACCAATCAGCAGAGCCTACTATGACATCAAAGGCTCCTGGAATGGAAAATAATGTTGTCGTTGGATGGCCGCCACCGCCGGAGGGGTGGGGGGCGGGGTCATACACACATTTCAAACATTGTGTAAAGCCTCACGGAGGTCAGAAAGACCAGAGTCTCCAGGAAATCAAGTTTGAAGATTCTTGGGCAGCCAAAATAAAGATCCATTTCTATCCTGTACTCTACTAACCAAACAAACACAGATCCAACTGCATCCTCCGCAGCCAGTAATGCAACCGCACGCTGATACTCTACAGTTGATGTGATGTCACACACACACACACACACCTGGGCCTCCCCCTATAAACTCTCTAATCCAGGGGCTCAGGTATAGGAGAGGCCAAAGTGCTGTCAAAGACCCCCCCCCCACGCACACAATCACAAACACCCCCCTAAACCTCCCTGCCATTGTTTGGTTCTATCTCTCTATCGATGAGCCCTGGCTAAGGTCATCATTGTGATTGTCATGTGGTGGAAAAGAAGGATTATGCTGCGGGGGTCTGCTCTGCGCCAGGGGGACTTAAGGTTCTCTCTCTCTTTCGCTCTCCCTCTCTCCTCTGTCTCCATGGGGATTTGAGAACAGAGGGAGTGGAGGGGGGTGTTGGGTTGGAGACAGTCAACAACTTCTAGATTTTTCCCAGAGATAAGGGGAATATGTGCAAGCTCTTTGTAAGACTTGCAGGCACACTGACCAAACAACCTTGAGCGAGTTCATCCACAACGCCAGCCGTAGGAGGGGGGGGGGGGGGGGGACCAACCAAACGTGATAAAATCTACTCTGAGGGAAAAGGACCGGAAAGAATCAAATAAACGAATTAAGCTAGATAAACCTTCGCTCCCACTGCACTCTGGAGACCAAATGCCATGAATGAGAGGAGACGGAAAGAACGGGAGAAAGAAGGTTTTCAAAGGAACTGGGTGAAAGAGAGAAAGAGAGTGGTGAGAAGCCAATGGGAGTCTTCCCGAGAGACCAAAAAACAGTTACAACACCCATTCTAACACAACCTCACTTCCCTAATCATTGAAATGCTCTTATATCCTATCTCAACGTTCCTAGAATGTTCCAACTATGTTTTAGTGGCTATGGTCAACGGTGTGGTAACCAGCAGAGTGTGGCGGGCCCATATCCCATGAGGGTCCACTCCTCTAGTGTTGAGTTCTCCCACCTGAGAAAAACAGCTAGAAACCTTCGACAGAAGTGAAAGATCTAAGCGAAATAAAACACTCAAAGAAATCACAAACATTTTGAGTAAAATAAGTGACCGCGGGGAAAAAATTAACTCATATATCCCGAACAACAGAACAGCTGAGGCAAGATGAACTAAACGGTAAGAAAATATTGCCTTATTGCAATAAATATCCAGCAGGTCGGGAACCGATACATTTCATCCTGTGCCTATTGGCCCATTTCAGCAGTCAATTACTCGGAGTAGCCAATAGCTATCAGCCAGTCTCTCAGTCTCTGTGTGTGCCATGCACCTCATCAAGCCACATGTCTACCCACAGATTCTCATTTAGATTCCCTAAAAAGCAAAGAGGAGCACAGCCTTATCCCCAGGCCAGGCACTAACCCGGGTAGCTATGCCCCCCAGTCCCATTGATTCCACTCCAATAGGCATATTATAATGGGGTTAGCTAAGGCACTGTTTCGCCCAGGAAGGTCAAAATACGCAGCATTTAAAAAAATAACAAATAATACACTGCTGGCTTTATTCTTCATAACAGACTGTAGTGTTGTCAGAGAACAAGGGCGTCTTAACCACGAACAAAACATCTACCTGATACGCAGACAGATGTCCGTTAAGACGTGTACCATGTGCAAAGACACCAACAGCCAAAGCATTTGAAGCCAGCCCTGTATGTGTTCAATCAAGCCCTTAACCCCAGGGGCATGCCCAGTCTACCGGAGTGTGTACACATACACAGCGGTTAAATTGGTTAAATTAGGATTTGGGGGGGGGGGGGTTAGAATAGCCTAAACAATAAAATACTGATGAAAGCACATACCCCAGCATACCTCATGTAACGGAGGGACCGAGATGATACAAGGTCATTCGACTCCAAAAGGTATGAAAATAAATAAATAAACATAAACCACGGTCATCCATTGGCTAATGCACATAAAACATGCCGCTGCTAAAAACGCTTCATTTTTAGCCTACTAATGTCTTGGGTTCGAGAAATAAGTGTGGCCTACGAGTAACACCATAAAGCTGCGTGATCCTCTTCACGGTGGCCTTCAAAACCTCTTTTTAAATGTGTGTTTTCCCTCAACTGCATTAAGACTGTTGTACAATGACTGGGCATGTGGATCTCTTTCCCTGTGCGACACTGACAACTTCAAGGCGCCCGGATGAACAATTGAATAGGCAAACAATCTACCATGGGGGTTGTCTGATTGCTTACTCGCGTTTTTTGGCTGTGGAAAATTAAAAGGGGACAACCATTTGTCATTAGATCATTCAAATAACCAAATAACCAAAGCAGGTGCCGGGTCTCGGACCCGGCGCGACCCTGCCCGATAATTAGAGCTAGTGATAATTAGAGCTAGCGTGAGAGAGGCCCCTGGAACAGGCCTGTTAACATGGAGTCCTACACCGGACTTACAGACAGAGGTTCCTACACACCACTAACAGACAGGTTCCTACACCATATTGACAGGTTACAGACAGACAGGTTCCTACAGCCCAGTGACAGGTTACAGACAGACAGGTTCCTACACCAAATTGACAGGTTACAGACAAGACAGCTTCCTACAGCCCAGTGACAGGTTACAGACAGACAGGTTCCTACACCAAATTGACAGGTTACAGACAGACAGGTTCCTACAGCCCAGTGACAGGTTACAGACAGACAGGTTCCTACAGCCCTGTGACAGGTTACAGACAGACAGGTTCCTACAGCCCAGTGACAGGTTACAGACAGACAGGTTCCTACAGCCCAGTGACAGGTTACAGACAGACAGGTTCCTACAGCCCAGTGACAGGTTACAGACAGACAGGTTCCTACAGCCCAGTGACAGGTTACAGACAGACAGGTTCCTACAGCCCAGTGACAGGTTACAGACAGACAGGTTCCTACAGCCCAGTGACAGGTTACAGTCAGACAAGTTCCTACAGCCCTGTGACAGGTTACAGTCAGACAAGTTCCTACAGCCCTGTGACAGGTTACAGACAGACAAGTTCCTAGAGCCCAGTGACAGGTTACAGACAGACAGGTTCCTACAGCCCAGTGACAGGTTACAGTCAGACAAGTTCCTACAGCCCAGTGACAGGTTACAGACAGACAGGTTCCTAGAGCCCTGTGACAGGTTACAGTCAGACAAGTTCCTACAGCCCTGTGACAGGTTACAGTCAGACAGGTTCCTAGAGCCCTGTGACAGGTTACAGTCAGACAGGTTCCTAGAGCCCTGTGACAGGTTACAGTCAGACAGGTTCCTACAGCCCAGTGACAGGTTACAGACAGACAAGTTCCTACAGCCCTGTGACAGGTTACAGTCAGACAGGTTCCTAGAGCCCTGTGACAGGTTACAGTCAGACAGGTTCCTAGAGCCCTGTGACAGGTTACAGTCAGACAGGTTCCTAGAGCCCGGTGACAGGTTACAGACAGACAGGTTCCTACAGCCCAGTGACAGGTTACAGACAGACAGGACTAACCCATAGACACAGTTTACCGGCCGACAAGGCAGACACAAACAAGCATACAGACGGACAGACGAACAGAGATAGGACAGACAGACTCTTAGCCACAGTTCCAAAGTGTTGAGAAACATTCCTTTCGTAGTCTGATCTAGAGTAATCTACAGAATGTCAGAGAAGAGGGGGACCACAGAAGCAGGAGTTTCCTTCTCCTCTCTTGAAGCAGTTCTGATGCTAATTGAATACGAGCATCAAACAGTTGTAAAAAAAAAAAAAAAAAAAAAAACATGTATGTATACTACCTTTCCTCAATGTGTGTGTAGACATACTGTCATTTGCCATGACGGCATTTTTTAAGGTTCCTTCACTCACAGACATGTGACACAGAGAGAGAGAGAGAGAGGGGCAGGGGTCCATTTCTCCCCCATCCCTGCTTACATTACTCATGCAATTGGACAGAGCATTCATCTGATCCAGCGGGCGTGACCACAGGCCGTCACATGCTACTATAGGTGTGACTGCGACAGAACGGGACCTCACACGCGCACAGTCAGGGAGGCACACATACACTAAATACAAGGCGGCACCGTGAAGGCACAACCCCTCACACAGAAGCATGCTAACATTCTCACACAATTCACATTTGCCAAGAGATACTCCCCCCACAAACATATAGTACATAACACACTTCAAGACATGCATGCCCACACAAACGCATCACACTAGCTCTCTCTCTCTCACACACACACACACACACACACACACACACACACACACACACACACACACAAAAAGGGAGCTGGACCTGACTACTGTGACAACACTCCCATTCATCACCCTGCCTGCCTCTGGAGACAGTGCATCCCCCTCATAGTGACATGAGTCAGAGTACTGGGAAGACACAATACAGCATACAGCATCACACATGCACAGAGCTCAGCATACAGCACACACAAGCACAAGGCACAGCCTGTGTGTGCATTCGCTACCACAGAGCTAGCGCAGAGGGGCGTGAGTGTGGTGTGGTGTGGTGTGTGTGTGTGTGTGTGTGTGTGTGTGTGTGTGTGTGTGTGTGTGTGTGTGTGTGTGTGTGTGTGTGTGTGTGTGTGTGGAAGGGGGCGGGGGCGGGGAGACATATATTATTCATTTGCATGTGATCGCATGAACTGAGTCTCTGGTGGGGAAGATAAGCGGCTTCTTTATTTCAGCCTTCTGTGTGTGTGCGGGTGTGTGTGTGCGGGTGTGTGTGTGCGTACTCTCCCCTATCTGACTGTACACGGAAGCGACAGACAGAGACAAGCCGAGACGGAGAAGTAAAAAGGGGGGGATTGCAAAAAGGGAGAGGGGGAAGCTGAAACAAAGGAAGGAACTAGGAGACAGAGGATGAAGGGAAAGGGAAGAGGGGAAGGAAACCAAAACGGGGAGAGAAAGATGAGGGAGTGAGAAGAAAGGGAGATCAAAAGGACAATCTCCCGACTTTCTCCAAAATACACCTTTGTAACACCAATGAGGTTCTGGGAGCACTCTGAGACACTCCGGAACATATATGACCCATCTGTAACACTGCTTTGACTTCTCTGTCTAGCCAATAGCACTCACTATACTTTACCCCATCAACTGTCAACCTGACCCTAGAGTCACTCTCATTTCCCTGGTATGAACTGGACTTAGTGAGCGGCGGCACAGATAAATATAAGACAGTGATAACCAATATGTTAACTGTCTATGTTAGCCAGACATTAGAGGTCAAATGTAGTACGGATGGCTTTGTGATTAAAAAATACATCAAAAATTAATGCTCGAGTGAAAAGAGGCTTTTAGATTTTTGGGAGGGCAAAAAAACTGAAACAACATTTACATAAGTATTCAGACCATTTGCCATGAGACTCAAAATTAAGCTCAGATGCATCCTTTCTCCATTGATCATCCTTGAGATGTTTCTACAACTTGGAGTCCACCTGTGGTATATTCAATTGATTGGATATGATTTGGAAAGGCACACCTGTCTTGGTCCCACAGTTGACAGTGCATGTAAGAGCAAAAAACAGATCTGAGGAAGGGTACCAAAAACAATTCTGCAGCATTGAAGGACCCCAAGAACACAGTGGCCTCCATCATCCTTAAATGGAAGAAGTTTGGAACCACCGAGACTCTTCCTAGAGCTGGCCGCCAGGCCAAACTGAGAAATCGGAGGAGAAAGGCTTTGGTCGGGGAGGTGACCAAGAACCTGATGGTCACTCTGACAGAGCTCTAAAGTTCCTCTGTGGAGATGGGAGAATATTCCAGAAGGACAACCATCTCTGCAGCACTCCACCAATCACGGCTTTATGGTAGAGTGGCCAGACAGAAGCCACTCTTCAGTAAAAGGCAAATGACACCCAGCTTGGAGTGTTCCAAAAAGGCACCTAAAAAGGCACCAGTTTCTTGTTGAGAAACAAGATTCTCTGGTCTGATGAAACCAAGATTGAACTCTTTGGCCTGAGTACAAAAAGTCACATCTGTAGGAAATTTGGCACCCTCCCTACAGTGAAGCATGGTGGTGGCAGCATCATGCTAAGGGGATGTTTTTCGGCGGCAGGGACTTGGAGACTAGTCAGGATCGAGGCAAAGACGAACGGAGCAAAGTACAGAGAGATCCTTGATGAAAACCTGCTTCAGAGCGCTCAGGACCTCAGACTGTGGTGAAGGTTCACCTTCCAACAGGACAACAACCCTAAGCACACAGCCAAGACAAAGCAGGAGTGACTTCAGGACAAGTCTCTGAATGTCCTTGAGTGGCCCAACCAGAGCCCAGACTTGAACCCGATCAAACCAGAGACCTGAAAATAGCTGTGTAGACAATAACGCTACCCATCCAACCTGACACAGCTTGAGAGGATCTGCAGAGAAGAATGAGAGAAACTCCCCAAATACAGGTGTGCCAAGCTTGTAGCATCACACCCAAGACTCAAGGCTGTAATCGCTGCCAAAGGTGATTCAACAAAGTACTGAGTAAAGGGTCTGAATACTCATGTAAATGTGATATCAGTTCTTTCATTTTTAATAAATAAGCAAACATTTCTAAAAACCTGTTTTTGCTTTGTCATTATGGGATAGATTGATGAGGAATGTTTAACATTTGTATAAATTTGAAAATAAGGCTGTAACAAAATTTGGAAAAAGTCAAGAGGTCTAAGTACTTTCCGAAGGCCCTGTATGTCCGATCTCCTGGGCATAAAGTGTGTATGGTGTTTAACATGGTGTTTAACATGGTGTATGGTGTTTAACATGTTGTTTAATATGGTGTATGGTGTTTAACTGTGTTTAACATGGTGTGTGGTGTTTAACATGGTGTTTAACATGGTGTATGATGTTTAACTGTGTTTAACATGGTGTTTAACATGATGTTTAACATTGTGAATGGTGTTTAACGTGGTGTATGGTGTTTAACTGTGTGTAAGGCGTTTAACATGTGGTTTAATATGATGTTTAACATGGTGTTTATCTGTGTGTATGGTGTTTAACATGGTGTTTAACATGCTGTATGATTTTTAACATGGTGTTTAACTGTGTGTATGGGTATTTAACATGGTGTTTAACATGGTGTATGGTGTTTAACATGGTGTTTAATATGGTTTTTAACTGTGTGTAAGGTGTTTAACATGTGGTTTAATATGGTGTTTAACATGGTGTATGGTGTTTAACATGGTGTACGGTGTTTAACATGGTTTTTAACTGTGTGTACTATGTTTAACTGTGTGTAAGGTGTTTAACATGGTGTGTAACTGTGTGCATGGTGTTTAACATGGTGTTTAACGTGGTGTATGGGGTTTAACATGGTGTTTAACATGGTTTTTAACATGGTGTATGGTGTTTAACATGGTGTATGGTGTTTAACATGGTGTATGGTGTTTAACATGGTTTTTGACATGGTGCTTAACTGTGTGCATGGTATTTCACATGGTGTTTAACATGGTGTATGGTGTTTAACATGGTTTTTAACATGGTGCTTAACTGTGTGCATGGTATTTCACATGGTGTATGTGTTTAACATGGTGTCTAACATAGTGTTTAACTGTGTGCATGGTATTTAACATGGTGTTTAACATGGTGTATGGTGTTTAACATGGTGTTTAACATGGTGTAAGGTGTTTAACATGGTGTTTAACTGTGTGTAAGGTGTTTAACATGGTGTATGGTGTTTAACATGGTGTATGGTGTTTAACATGGTTTTTGACATGGTGCTTAACTGTGTGCATGGTATTTCACATGGTGTTTAACATGGTGTATGGTGTTTAACATGGTTTTTAACATGGTGCTTAACTGTGTGCATGGTATTTCACATGGTGTATGTGTTTAACATGGTGTCTAACATAGTGTTTAACTGTGTGCATGGTATTTAACATGGTGTTTAACATGGTGTATGGTGTTTAACATGGTGTTTAACATGGTGTAAGGTGTTTAACATGGTGTTTAACTGTGTGTAAGGTGTTTAACATGGTGTTTAACTGTGTGTAAGGTGTTTAACATGGTGTTTAACTGTGTGCAAGGTGTTTAACATGGTTTTTAACTGTGTGCATGGTGTTTAACATGGTGTATGGTGTTTAACATGGTGTTTAACATGCTGTATGGGTTTTTAACATGGTGTTTAACTGTGTGTATGGGTGTTTAACATGCTGTATGGTGTTTAACGTGGTGTTTAACATGCTGTATGGTTTTTAACATGGCTTTTAACTGTGTGTATAGTGTTTAACTGTGTGTGAGGTGTTTAACATGGTTTTTAACTGTGTGTATAGTGTTTAACTGTGTGTAAGGTGTTTAACATGGTTTTTAACTGTGTGTATAGTGTTTAACTGTGTGTGAGGTGTTTAACATGGTTTTTAACTGTGTGTATGGTGTTTAACTGTGTGTAAGGTGTTTAACATGTTTTTTAACTGTGTGTATGGTGTTTAACTGTGTGTAAGGTGTTTAACATGTTTTTTAAACTGTGTGTATGGTGTTTAACATGTGGTTTAATATGGTGTTTAACATGGTGTTTAACTGTGTGCACGGTGTTTAACATGGTGTATGGTGTTTAACATGGTGTTTAACATGTTTTTTTAACTGTGTGTATGGTGTTGAACATGGTGTTTAACTGTGTGCATGGTGTTTAACATGGTGTATGGTGTTTGACATGGTGTATGGTGTTTAACATGGTGTTTAACTGTGTGTAAGGTGTTTAACATGGTTTTTAACTGTGTGCATGGTGTTTAACATGGTGTTTCACATGCTGTATGGTGTTTAACATGGTGTTTACATGGTTTTTAACTGTGTGTATGTTTTTTAACTGTGTGTATGGAGTTTAACATGTTTTTTAACTGTGTGTATGGTGTTGAACATGGTGTTTAACTGTGTGCATGGTGTTTAACATGGTGTATGGTGTTTAACATGGTGTATGGTGTTTAACATGGTGTTTAACTGTGTGTAAGGTGTTTAACATGGTTTTTAACTGTGTGCATGGTGTTTAACATGGTGTTTCACATGCTGTATGGTGTTTAACATGGTTTTTAACTGTGTGTATGGTTTTTAACTGTGTGTAAGGTGTTTAACATGGATCTTAACTGTGTGTATGGTGTTTAACTGTGTGTAAGGTGCTTAACATGTTTTTTAACTGTGTGTATGGAGTTTAACATGTTTTTTAACTGTGTGTATGGAGTTTAACTGTGTGTATGGTGTTTAACTGTGTGTATGGTGTTTAACTGTGTGTATGGTGTTTAACTGTGTGTATGGTGTTAACGAAGTAACAGGCTAATGTGATGCTAGTATTTCTCTTCACACAGAGGAAGTACTGTACAGACCTGGCCCGTCCCTCAATAGTTTAGGGTGGGAGGTAGCCCAGCGGTTAGATCATTAGGCCTGTAACCGAAAGGTTGCTGGTTCGAATCCCAGAGCCGACAAGCTGAAAAATGGATGTATCCTTAAGCATGGCAGGGGTGCCGTAATACCATGGCTGACCCTGTAAAACAACACGTTTCGCTGCATGTACCCGGTGTATGTGAGAATAAAACCATTTTTGATCTTTTCTTATTTTCACTTAAAAGAAAAGCCAGGGAATCTCCCCATGCATGTATTACAGTCTTGCAGTGCAGGGATTCATTCAGTGTGTGTGTGTGTGTGTGTGTGTGTGTGTGTGTGGTTACAGAGAACGCATTAACATGTAATAAAAGCTGAAGTGTGTTCTCTCTTGGACAAAGCAATTGCACATGTGCATTTCACCCTGACAGACGCACGCACACACCGACTCAATGAATAAAAAGGGAAGGAGGCAGGCTACCAGGTGTTGTGTTTGTGGAAGATATGGCTTTTGTCCACCTAAGCATTTCTAAACACACAGAGCTATCTTCCCCCTCCGAAGGAGTAGAGGTCATTGCTCTCCTCCTCTCCTCTCGGTGGAACGGCACATTCAGCAGCCAGCCTGCACACACAGTAATGAGTCTAATCAAGTAAGACCACAATACAGCAGCCCTCTATGCTTCAATGAGTGGTTATGTGATATTATAAACGGGTTGGTTCGAGCCCTGAATGCTAATTGGCTGACAGCCGTGGTATATCAGACCGTATACCACGGGTATGACAATACACATTTTTTACAGCTCTAATTACGTTGGTAACCAGATTATAATAGCAACAAGGCACCTCAGGGGTTTGTGATATGTGGCTAAAATACCACGGCTAAGGGCTGAACCAGGCACTCCGTGTTGTGACAAAGAACAGCCCCTTCGCCGTGGTATTTTTATTTAAACTTTATTTAACTAGGCAAGTCAGTTAAGAACAAATTCTTATTTTCAATGACGGCCTAGGAACAGTGGGTTAACTGCCTGTTCAGGGGCAGAACGACAGATTTGTACCTTGTCAGCTCGGGGATTTGAACTTGCAACCTTTTGGTTACTAGTCCAACACTCTAACCACAAGGCTACCCTGCTGTATATTGCCCGTATACTACAACCCATCGGGCCTTATTGCTTAATTATGGGACAGTGGGAATGGTCTCCATCCTTAAAACGAGAGGGAGAAAGAGAGAAGGGGAGAGAGAGAGAGGCAGAGAGAGAGTTGAATAGGCGGCGCACGGAAGAGATGGAAGAGAGGAGGACAGGTAGCTAGAGAGAAAAAGAGGGCCTAAGAAAGAAATGTGTGAGGTCATCTCTCCACCAAAGCGCTGCATTCATTCTGACGATGAAACTCGAATGGACGACTGAAATCTCACTCGGACAGTTAATGTATGCTTGGAACGAGCGCAGAGGCCATTCGTTTGAGACAAAGTGATTGCGGTTCTAAGAATAACGGCTATGTCACGAACACCAAACAAGAAAACAGACTGTCGCTGCAGAGCTTGTAATGATCATTTATAAGACCATTCGTTGCAACTAGTGGGTCTCAAGTGAGGCAATCAAGGTCTGTAGGGGAAGAGGGAATGAAGGACGAGGAATGGGCAGACCGACAGTACATTTTTGCATCCTCCATCCTACGTTTCCCATCTTTATCCTTTCCCTCCCGCAATGCTATAGAAAGCATAGCAGTAAAGACTATAGTCCTTATGATACACCGTGGGGGGGGGGGGGGGGGGCAGAGGGGACTATGGGCTGAGACCTAGTTAGGCCTACAGTGGGTAGAGATAGAGGAGAGAGCAGCCCCAGGGAATGGAGAATATGACAAACACTCACACACCAGTGGGCAGGGCCAGGGCAGCCTTTGGGTCAGCTGAGAAAGGCAGGAAGTGTGTCACTAACAGGAGAAGCACTTCCACCATGGGGGGAGGGGAGAGCAGGGCAGCCACAGCCCCAGGGCAGGATCACTCACAACACAGAAAGGGTTACTGTATGTATGCTGTATGAAATGATCATTTCAAGGTTTGGTGTGGTGCCTAAATAGCCAATGGGACAACAATCCTATCAAAACCATGACCATTTTTATCATCCTCTCACTCCACCTACGCATTCTGTCTCCTCGTGCTGTCCCCGCTCCCTCCTCTTCCTTCCTTCCTTCCTCCCTCCCTCCTTCTGGGTCTCTCCATCTCTCCTCCAGTCATGTCCAATTCCAGGCGGCGGGCGGGCGGCAACGCCGGTGATGGTGGGATGGGATTTGCGTCTTTAAACTTCATTAGTTCCGCCTCAGCCTGGGGCCTGTAGATTATGACTAATTAAGCAGCTTAACGTGGCTTAAAACCGCCACACAGAAAGGAGAAGAGCCTTATCTGTCAACCTGCTCAAAAGATTTCGTCATTCTTCCTTTTCTTCCAGTGGCAAGCTACACAAATTCCTTCTGCGTGTCCTTTATATGCCAAGGAGATTAGCGTCATGCTCAGGCGGCCGCTTTCGGAGCGGGCAGACACCTCGACAAGACAACAGGGGGCGTGGATGTGCGCAACATGGCGGGTCGTCCCTGGCAACCTCCCTCATACCAATAACAAGCAGTAACAGCCTTTATAATGACGTTGTCTACACAATGTCATATTTGACAACCAAGGCTGAGGCTACTACTCACCCCCAAAGATACAACCACCCATTTAATGTCACCATTGACAAAAGGTGGTTGATACCTTGTGACCTCGGAGAAACAAGCAGTTTTGTGTCGTTATGACACGCAGCACATGTCACAACTAGGGACTCTGTCTGTGCCACCTGGAATTAGCTGGCTGGTGACGGTTAAAGGCGCAGAGGGAACAGCAGGTCAGCGGGGCTGGGCGGCTGACGTCGGCTGCCATATTTCACTCTAGAGCCGTGGCCGTGTCGGCTTTATGTGGCTGCCAGCGTTTGAAGGTGCTGTTCAGACATCAGGGGGTCAGAGGGCAAAGTTTTGCTTCAACGTGTTTGCCATGCCAGGTCACATTCCCTCCCTCAGGACAGCTTGGAAATTAAAACATGTACACACAGGCAGACACACACCCTCGCCTAAACACAGGTAGTACCTCCGTCACTGAGACAGGATGTTACTTCATCAATGGATTACACCACTGGGCCTGGTAAAATTGCCACCGCCTCAGAAACTGGTATGTCCTGATAAAGGGATACTTCAGGACTTTATCTACTTCCCTAAAATCAGATGAAGTTGTGGATACCATTTCTATGTCGCTGTGTCCAGTATGAAGTAAGTTATATGTCGTTTCGCTATCCAATGCTAACTAGCGTTAGCGCATTGACTGGAAGTCTATCTACCAAAATGCTAAAAATAGTATCCACTAGTTCATCTGACCCTGGGGAAGTGGATAAAGGGCCTCATTGCCAAAGCCCCGAAGTATCAGTTTTACCGTAGTTCAAACACACACTGACTGGATCAGAAGACAAGAGTTAGTAGGACTGATGAGAAGACTGTATGAATCCACATAACTTCATCTGTGAAGCTCCGTTTCAACCTCTCAAAGGGAAGCATTTCCTGCCATGGAGAGAAGAGAAGAAATGGCCCAGAGAGATATTTGTCTGAAAGAGACATCACTAACACCACACAGGCCCACATACAAAAAGGAAGAAATAAAAACAGAGAGAGGTGGGAATGAGAACGCGTGAGTAGAATGATATAGAGATAAAGACTCAACTAGAGGCCGAGATGAGAAAGGGAGAGAGCGGAACAAAGGAGAGGTAGAGATGGAGAGATAACGCCAAGAGGCGGACTGATGTAGTAAAGCAAAAGAGAGAGGGACTAGGAGGGGAGAGATCATATCTGATAGGAGGGATTTGCCCATGGCTGGAACGGTAATTCAATGAAGCCATTCTGCTGAAGTCCATCAGTCCCGATCTGCCGGCAGATTAGAGGACAAAACCCCATCCCTCGCTTCTCCTCCGCCTTGTCTCTATGAGCTGAATTTGAGAGACCTCTTAACAAACACATCCAGGAGATAGTAATAATAGCTCTATCAAATCCTGTCTTTAGCCCCAGGATACAACACACGAATGGTGTGTGTGTGTGTGTGTGTGTGTGTGTGTGTGTGTGTGTGTGTGTGTGTGTGTGTGTGTGTGTGTGTGTGTGTGTGTGTGTGTGTGTGTGTGTGTGTGTGTGTGTGTGTGTGTGTGTGATCTGAAGGTTTGGCGTGTATAATCAGTTTTCTCCTCTCGTTCCTTCCCTCGCTCGCTTGTCCATTTTCAGTTTGTGTCCTCCGCCGCAGGCTTTTACAGCACACCTGCGTTCTCGCTGGCTCGCTCTCTCTCTTGCTCGCTCTCTCGCTCGCTCTCCCAGCTGTGATTACGTTGCATTATTTACCATGGTACATCAGCCAGCCCCTAGAGCACAGGCCACAGCCCCACAGTCCCTTTCAGCCCTACAGCAGTCTGAGCCATCAACATCCCCTGCAGCATACAAAACAACAACTCCCCCACCATCCAAACAACACAACAGAAAATAGATGATAAAAGAACAAACAAAACAAACTGGAGACCAAGCTGTGCAGACATAGTCCTGGAAGCGGGTCAATTACGTCATAGAGGAGGAGTGAGACACGGCTGGCTTCCTAAGCACGCTTTTCATGGCAAATCTGAACCCTGTCCCTGTCGCTAACATTTACTAACTCGAACCCTCAACTAAGAACAAATAGTATGTGCACTTGCACGTTTTATTGTACTTTTTTTTCTTTCTAGCATGGCCATCTAGTCATCACTGCTCCTCTGGGCCTTAGAGGTCAGGGGTTAGAGGTTATATGATCCCAGTAAGAACCAGAGGGTCTGCACAAAACGCAAATGCTCATTACGTCAAATATCCCTACAGACACTCTCTCCCCCCTCTCTCTCACACACACACAAACACACACAGTTCAGCTGAAATAGTTCGTTAAGAGTTTGTGCATATATTATGATGACATTTTTGTTTGTTTTAGACTTTGGTAAGGTTTTTATTGGTTGCTCAGGCAAACACAAAAAAAAGTGTGAGGCAAGTCTACGCCCCTTCATCAGCTATTGGTCAACAGTAGGGATTCTTCAGTAAAGTCTTTGTTGTCGTTCAACGAAAGACAACTCGTTTTCATGCACATTTTTTCATTTAGAAATACTGCCCCAAACATCTTAGTTCGATGTAAAATTGCACGACTAAGATTTCCTCGGGCTGAAACGTCAAAATGAATGACAGATTTCTTGCGATCTTGGATTAAATCAGACTGTTTTGATGCAACTGCGTCTCAAAATGGACAAACAGTAATTTTGCCACTTTTTTCAAGTATTTCAATCGAATGTCTTTTAAGTGAGTATGCGAGTACACTCGTTCAGTTCCCCGAGCCGACTTCGGCTCGTCGCCAGCCAAATTGAAGCATGCCGACGCCTTTAGAGTGCAGCCCAAACCTGACAAACTCTGAGAAACAGCAAGCTGCTCCTCCCCCTCCACCACCACTTCCCGCCCTTATTCCGGAATTACATCCCGACCCATGAGGACTGCCAAATCCCAAGGGGGCCATGATATCGTCCGTCCATGTCTCCTACGAACTCTGACCCCAGTGATGGTGGGAGAGGCCCCATGGATGTGTTATTGGGCTCAGAGCTACATAAGTTTGGTGTGTGTGTACTAAGCATTGCATAACTTCCCAGAAACTGTTCTGCTATGGCAACATAGTGGGACTTTCCGGTAGTGGGCACTCTAAGATGTAAAGATGACATAGCACGAGTATGTAACTATGTGCACTCAATGGCCCTCTATTATCAGTGTAAAACTGAGTGTAAAAAGCTGTGTGTATATGAGTATGTACATAGGGCCTTCGGAAAGTATTCAGACCCCTTCACTTTTTCCACATTTTGTTAGGTTACAGCCCAATACTAAAATGGATTAAATAGTTTTTCCCCCTCATCCATCTACACACAATACCCCACAACGACAAAGAAAAATCAGGTTTTTAGACGTTTCTGAAAGAAAAACAAATCCAGAGAATATCACATTTACATATGTATTCAGACCCTTTATTCAGTACCTTGTTGAAGCATCTTTGGCAGCGATTACAGCCTTGAGTCTTGGGTGTGATGCTACAAGCTTGGCACACCTGTATTTAGAGAGTTTCTCCCATTGTTCTCTGCAGATCCTCTCAAGCTCTGTCAGGATCATCCAGGATGGGTAGCGTTATTTTCTACACAGCTATTTTCAGGTCTCTCCAGAGATATTTGATCGGGTTCAAGTCTGAGCTCTGGCTGGACCACTCAAGAACATTTAGAGACTTGTCCCGAAGCCACTCCTGTGTAGTCTTGGCTGTGTGCTTAGGGTCATTGTCCTGTTGGAAGGTGAACATTCACCTCAGTCTGAGGTCCTGTTTACATCAAGGATCTCTCTGTACTTTTCTCTGTTCATCTTTCTCTCAATCCCGACTAGTCTCCCAGTCCCTGCCACTGAAAAACATCCCCACGGGATGATGTTGCCACCACCATGATTCACTGTAGGTATGTCACTTGACATTCAGGCCAAAGAGTTCAATTTTGGTTTCATCACACCAGAGAATCTTGTTTCTCATGACCTGAGAGTCCTTTAGGTGCCTTTTGGCAAACTCCAAGCTGGCTGTCATGTGCCTTTTACTGATGAGGCTTCCGTCTGGCCAATCTACCATAAAGGCCTGATTGGTGGAGTGCTGCAGAGATGGTTGTCCTTCTGGAAGTCTCCTCCATTTCCACAGAGGAACTCTGGAGCTCTGTCAGAGTGACCATCGGGTACTTGGGTCATCTTCCTGACCAAGGCCCTTCTCCCCCGATTGCTCAGTTTGGCCAGGAGGCCAGCTCTAGGAAGAGTCTTGGTGGTTCCAAACTTCTTCCATTTAAGAATGATGGAGGCCACTGTTTATCTTGGGGACCTTCAATGCTACAGAAATGCTTTGGTACCCTTCCCCAGATCTATGCCTCGATGCAATCCTGTCTCAGAGCTCTATGGTCAATTTCTTCAACCTCATGGCTTGGTTTAGACAGGTGTGTGCCTGTCCAAATTATGTCCAAACAATTGAATTGACCACAGGAGGACTCGAATCAAGTTGTGGAAACATCTCTAGGATGACCAATGGAAACAGGATGTACTCAAGCTCAATTTTGAGTCTCATAGCAAAGGGTCTGAATATTTATTTACATAAGGAATTTCAGTTTCTCATTTGTAACAAATTTGCTCTTCGTGATTATGGGGTGTTGTGTGGAGATTGATGAGGATTTTTAAAATGTATTTAATCCTTTTAAGAATAAGGCTGTAACATAACAAAATGTGGGGAAAGTCAAGGGGTCTGAACACTTTCCGAAGGCACTATGTGCACCAATGTATAATTCCTGCAATCTCTGGTTCAAGGGCAGGCTAGTCACAAAATAACATGAATATAAAACCTCCACACAAACAGGCAACTGACCTACACCCAAAGCAACGTGACAAACCAGACATGTTTATATCAACACCCCATACCTCGCTCTCTCGTCATCACACCCTCCCGTCATCAAACCAGTCAGTCACAGTGGAATAGAACAACAACAGGCCTAGCTCATCCCAACCAGACGGACAGCATTCTGGACCCACCTTTAACCTGATTGGGTGACGAGGCCTCTGTTTTGTTCCCCTGCATGGCTGTGACTAATCCAAGCCACAGCGTGGAAGCTTGCTAGCACCCTGAACAGCCCGCTCCACATTTCAAAACAACCGTCCCACGGGGATGTTTTCATTCTTCAGCCATATTTCAGCCATGGTGGAAAATAACCTCAAATAGAGACAACAGAGTTCTGGTCATATTCCTCCCTCGAACCAGACAATGAGTACATTTACATGCACACTAATCATTTGCTAAACTAAGTATGGCAGTAGGCCGCGTATGGCATTGGTCATGTAAACACCTTACTAGGCTTATCTTAAAATCGGCATGAGGTCGAAATCGGAACAAGCAGACGCCGATTAACACCTGGTTTTCTGAGCAATCATTCTAATTATTAGGACATATTAACCGCTTAAAATCAGAGTTCCGGCCTCCCTCTTTTGTGTAAGTGAAATGAGTTTTGGAAAAACGGAAAGAATGCATCTTAGAAATAGCTCACATGGGGTCTCCCGGGTGGCGCAGTGGTTAAGGGCTGTAACATAACAAAATATGGAAAAAGTCAAGGGGTCTGAATACTTTCCGAAGACACTATGTGCACCAATGTATAATTCTGGCAATCTCTGGTTCAAGGGCAAGCTAGTCACTAAAAAACATGAATATAAAACGCCACCAGAGACTCTGTGTTCGCGCCCAGGCTCTGTGAAACCGGCCGCGACCGGGAGGTCCGTGGGGCGACGCACAATTGGCCTCGCGGGTTAGGGAGGGTTTGGCCGGTAGGGAAATCCTTGTCTCATCGCGCACCAGCGACTCCTGTGGCGGGCCAGTGTTTCCTCCGACACATTGGTGCGGCTGGCTTCTGGGTTGGATGGCGCTGTGTTAAGAAGCAAGCTTGGTTGGGTTGTGTATCGGAGGACGCATGACTTTCAACCTTCGTCTCTCCCGAGCCCGTACGGGAGTTGTAGCGATGAGACAAGATAGTAGCTACTAAACAATTGGATACCATGAAAAAGGGCTAAACACACAAAAAAAAGAAATAGCTCACATAACTTGATATATGTCTGAACTCAGAAACAAATCAGCTTCCCTTAAATAGCATGGTCGCTGTGGCATGACATTTATTCTGATCGCCGATTGTCTGCATTTATAAGAGCGCAATCAAGTAGCCTGATTTCAGGTGTGTCCATGTAAACAGTGTCCATGTAAAAGGATGAAATCGTTCTTGAAAAGCCTGTAAACGTTTTAATCAAACTAGCTATTATATTAATCTGACTATCCACTATAATTGCATTATTATGTGCATGCAACTGTACCCAATGTCTAGATCTGAGCTTCAGCTCAACGAGGTGCCCTCCCTGGCATGGGGGTGAACTCCAATGATGAACCACTTGCAAAAGACGGTCCTGCCATTATCTGCCTTCAGTCTTTTTCCCTAGAATCTACTTGCTAATGTGATGTTTTACTTGCTCTATCAACCAAGTCACAATTTCTTCCGTTATCACGGGGCCGCTACAAAATGGTGGCGCTCCAAATCCTCCAAACTAAACAGGAAATGAACTGTGACTTAAGAGCTTTGGTCCCTGGGAGTCCTGCTGCATCCTGGGAAATCGGGGTACCGAAAGATCATTTCCCTCAATAGATGAGCCACACCACCTCCCCAACACCACAGCTAGCCTAAAGCAAAGGCCTGTCAGGGTTACTTCCTTGGGGTAATAATGGATCTGCCGTGACAACATGTTATTTGCTGCCACTACATTGGCATCTCACAGCGTTCATTCAAAATGTATTCTTGAACATATCAACAACAAAGTAGAGACTTCTAAATACAGGGTATTTGCACAGGATGGTCCGAGAGACACTAAAGCATGAGGGCGAGAGAGGAGAAAAGGGAGAGGAAAGAGATAAGAGAGAGGAGAGACAGTTTGAAGCGGGCGTAGTCGAGCGGCACATGACTCCTGTCCGCGGAGCGCCCCATCCATCTTCCGGGCGGCGGCGCTTGCGGGTTTTATGACCGTTTTCCCTGCTGCGCGGTGATTGCACTGACATCATTAGCTAAGTGGTGGCGGGATGGCAAGACGTGTTGGGCCGATCGATAACGCCAGGCAAGCCATCCTCAAGCAAAGGCCCGCCAGCCCTGGGCCTGGCCTGGAACCGGGACAGATAAGGGATGTGGATGTGTCGACCGCTGTGCTAGAGAATTGGCTATGAACATCCACCTTATCTTCTACCCTTAAAAAGGATATGATGTCCTCTGTCACACAGTCGTCTAACAGCCATAACAACTCTGAGCGATACGTTATGGAGCAGTAAAAGGGTGGGGGAAGGTAAAGATGGGTCAGTGGTAAAGCTGTGTGTGTGTGTGTGTGTGTGTGTGTGTGTGTGTGTGTGTGTGTGTGTGTGTGTGTGTGTGTGTGTGTGTGTGTGTGTGTGTGTGTGTGTGTGTGTGTGTGCGTGCGTGCGTAATGGGATGAGTCCACTGTCACCTGTGCTACCTAGATGTACTTATGATTGCTTTTAAAAAGTTCCAGCTGTCCCTGGACTTCATTGACAACATATCAGTGTCCAATCCCTGAGTATCTGTGCTCCGAGTTGAAATCCACTAAGTAAAAAAAATGATCCATCCCTAAGTAGGTAATAATTTGGAGGTAAAAGTGCATTGAGCAAGCTTCCAGTTACAAATAGATCACCACATGCCACCACTATTCGCTAAATGTTATTTTTGTGTGTGTGCACTTATCGCGTGAGCGCGCACACAAATACGTGTGTTAGGGGCAATTCCACGGTTACAGAGTGGCGATGACTCACGTTTTCACTTTAAAATGTACGCCAAGCAAAATCCTCTGATTGCTTTAACAAACCGCACACCGATATGCAGACGTCTACCTTTAACAATTGCCACTGAACATTCTACTAAAACACATTCACTTGAGGAACGGTGCAGATGCAAAGTTCGGTAACAGAATGACTGTAGAATCTCCCTCTGTTTTTTATGTGACCAATATCTACCCTGAATTAAGACTCAAAGATGTCTGCAGAAAGAATTTGGTCATCAGCTACAGTTTAAGTCAGAAGTTTACATACATTTAGTTTGGAGTCAATAAAACCCATTTTTGAACCACTCCACAAATTTCTTGTTAACAAACTATATTTTTTGCAAGTCGGTTCAGACATCTACTTTGTGCATGACTCAAGTCATTTTCCAACAATTGTTTACAGACAGATTACTTCACTTATAATTCACTGTATCGCAATTCCAGTGGGTCAGAAGCTTACATACACTAAGTTGATTGTGCCTTTAAACAGATTGGGAAATTCCAGAAAATGATGTCATTGCTTTAGAAGCTTATGTTAGGCTAATTGACATAATTTGAGTCAATAGGAGGTGTACCTGTGGATGTATTTCAAGGCCTACCTTCAAACTCAGTGCCTCTTTGCTTGACATCATGGGAAAATCAAAAGAAATCAGCCAAGACCTTGGAAAAATAATTGTAGATGTCCACAATTCTGTTTCATCCTTGGGATCAATTTCCAAATGCCTGAAGGTACCACGTTCATCTGTACAAACAATAGCACGCAAGCATAAACACCATGGGACCACGCAGCCATCATACCACTCAGGAAGGAGACGCGTTCTGTCTCCTAGAGATGAACGTACTTTGGTGCGAAAAGTGCAAATCAATCCCAGAACAACAGTAAAGGACCTTGTGAAGATGCTGGGGGAAACAGGTGCAAAAGTATCTATATCCACAGTAAAACGAGTCCTGAATCAACATAACCTGAAAGGCCGCTCAGCATGGAAGAAGCCACTCCTCCAAAACCGCCATTAAAAAAAGTCAAAC
The DNA here is from genome assembly GCF_036934945.1 of Oncorhynchus masou masou. Taxonomy (NCBI): domain Eukaryota; kingdom Metazoa; phylum Chordata; class Actinopteri; order Salmoniformes; family Salmonidae; genus Oncorhynchus; species Oncorhynchus masou. Next base: position 53,662,794 of record NC_088224.1, on the reverse strand, counting down.
TACGGTTTGCAACTGCACATAGGGACAAAGATCATACTTTTTGGAGAAATGTCCTCTGGTCTGATGAAACAAAAATAGAACTGTTTGGCTATAATGACCATCGTTATATTTGGAGTGAAAAAGGGGGACGCTTGCAAGCCGAAGAACACCATCCCAAACGTGAAGCACGGGGGTGGCAGCATCATGTTATGGGGATGCTTTGCTGCAGGAGGGACTGGTGCACTTCACAAAATAGATGGCATCACGAGGAAGGAAAATTATGTGGATATATTGAAGCAACATCTCAAGACATCAGTCAGGAAGTTAAAGCTTGGTTGCAAAAGGGTCTTCCAAATGGACAATGACCCCAAGCATACTTCCAAAGTTGTGGCAAAATGGCTTAAGGACAACAAAGTCAAGGCCTTGGAGTGGCCATCACAAAGCCCTGACCTCAATCCTATAGATTGAGGGCAGAACTGAAAAAGCGTGTGCGAGCAAGGAGGTCTACAAACCTCCTTGCAAGGAGGTCTTCCTCCTGACAGAGCTGACTTCCACCAGCTCTGTCAGGAGGAATGGGCCAAAATTCACCCAACTTATTGTGGGAAGCTTGAGGAAGGCTACCCGAAACGTTTGACCCAAGTTAACCAATTTAAAGGCAATACTGCCAAATACTAATTGAGTGTATGTAAACTTCTGATCCACTGGGAATGTGATGAAAGAAATAAAAATAAATAAAAGCTAAAATAAATATTATTATTCCAACATTTCACATTCTTAAAATAAGTGGTGATCCTAACTGACCTAAGACAGATACTTTTTACTACGATTAAATGTCAGGAATTGTGAAAAACTGAGTTTAAATGTATTTGGTCAAGGTGTATGTAAGCTTCCAACTTCAATTGTATAATGACACCTCGAGTTTGAAATAACCTCTTTTGGGTTTTGAACTACAGGTAGGGAAGTGGATCAACACCAGTAACAGAATGATCCCACGTTTGGTCCCACTTTTCATGAACTGATATAAAAGATCCCAGAAATGTCCCATATCCACAAAAAGCTTATTTCTCCCACAAATTTGTTAACATCACTGTTAGTGAGCATTTCTCCTTTGCAAAGATAACTGATCCACCTGACAGTGAGCATGCAATTGGCATGCTGACTGCAGGAATGTCCACCAGAGTGGTTGCCAGAGAACAGTGGCAGGCTGGAGAAATGCCCTCTTCACGGATGCATCCCGGGTTTCAACTGTACCAGGCAGATGGCAGTCAGCGTGTATGGAGTCGTGTGGGCGAGCGGTTTGCTTATGTCAACTTCATGAACAGAGTGCCCCAGGGTGGCGGTGGGGTTTTGGTATGGGCAGGCATAAGCTACAGAAAATTAACACAATTGCATTTTTCCAATGGCGATTTGAATGCACAGAGATACCATGACGAGATCCTGAGGCCCATTGTCGTGTCCTTCATCCGAATCCATTAACTCATGTTTCAGCATGATAATGCACAGCCCCATGTCACAAGGATCCATACACAATTCCTGGAAGCTGAAAATGTCCCAGTTCTTCCATGGCCTGCATACTCACCAGAAATGTCACCCTTTGTGCATGTTTGGGATGCTCTGGATCAACGTGTACGACAGTGTGTTCCAGTTTCTGCCAATATCCAGCAACTTCGCACATCCATTGAAGAGGATTGGGACAATATTCCACAGGCCACAATCAACAGCCTGAGCAACTCTATGTGAAGGAGATGTCGGCTGCATGAGGCAAATGGTGGTGACACCAGATACTGACTGGTTTTCTGATCCACGCCCCTACCTTTTTTTTAAGGTATCTGTGACCTTATATATATTCCCAGTCATGTGAAATTCCCAGTCATGTGAAATCCATAGATTAGGGCCTAATTAAATTGATTTCAATAGACTGTGACTCAGTAAAACATCTGAAATTGTCGCACATTTCATTTTTATTTTTGTTGAGTGTATGAATGTCATTCTTTCATGGTGATGTATCCTGAATAAGTACACAAAAGGGTATAGAAATATAATATCTTAATGTTTCAGTGTTATTCTACACACTATAATTCTAATGACCTCCAACCCAAACAAGACCAAATTTGCTTGGTCCAGACCGGACCAAATCTGTACCAATCATAGACGTCTATGTTTCACAAGTTTGGGCATCACAGTACAGCACAATAGAGTACAGTACAGAAGTAGAGTGCAGTACAGTAGAGCATAGTGCATTACAGTAAAGAAGAGTACAGTACAATAGCGTTTATTACATTATACTGTACCCTACTCGTGTGCTCTACTCTTCTGTACTCTACTTTTCTTTAATGTACTCTACTGTACTATGCTCTACTGCAACTGTGGTTTGTGACTACTACGCGCACCCTACGTCCAAACTGCCTCATGCCCCAAGCACCCAGCGCCGCTCAATGGGGGACAGTGTCTTATCCTCCCACGCACATGGAACGCCCTTCTAGATAATCTCAGGGCCGTTCGGACTGTTTGAGCTTTTAAAGCAGGCCACAAAAGAGGAGCTGACACACATTTAGCACCATCAAATCCTATTAAAGTTGCAATATTTAACTTTTTGGGCGACCCGAGCAAATTCACATAGAAATGTCAGTTATAGACCTGTCATTCTCATTGAAAGCAAGTCTAAGAAGCTGTAGATCTGTTCTATGTGGACTATTTCTATACTTCCTGTTATTAAGTATAGTTTTTGCGTCTTTTCCTTTCGGTTTTGTACACCAGCTTCAAACGGCTGAAAATACAATATTATTGGTTGTGGAAAATATATTTCGATGACCATGTTACAATGATTCTCTACACTATACTAGGCTATTTTGTCACATACACTGAAATTAGGCTAACTATTAGAATTTTAGCGACCAGGAAATGGCAGAGTGATGTCTGCATAGTGCATCTTGGGAAGAATATGCCGTTTTTACTATTGTGACAAGCAAGCACATACTTTACAGTGCATCGGAAAAGTATTCAGAAACCTTGACTTTTTCCACATCTTGTTACATTATAAACTTATACTAAAATATATTAAATACAATTTTTTTCATCATCAACCAATCTACACAATAGCCCGTAATGACAATGCTAAAACCGGTTTTTAGCATTTCTTGGAAATATGTAAAAAATTAAAACAGAAATATCTTTTTACATAGGTATTCAGAGCCTTTGCTATGAGACTCAAAATTGATCTCAGGTGCATCCTGCTTCCATTGATTATCCTTGAGATGTTTCTGCAACTTAATATGACTCCACCTGTGGTTAATTCAATTGATTGGACATGATTTGTCCAATAGACAGGCACACACCTGTCTATAGAAAAGGTCCTACAGTTGACAGTGCATGCCAGAGCAAAAACCAAGCCATGAGGTCGAAGGAATTATCCGTAGAGCTCCGCAACAGAATTGTGTCGAGGCACAGATCTGGGGAAGGGTACCGAAAATGTTTTGCAGCATTGAAGGTCCCCGAAAACACAGTGGCCTCCTTAAATGGAAGAAGTTTAGAAGGAGAGGCTTGTGCTATACAGTGCATTCAGGAAAGTATTCAGACACCTTGACTCTCTCCACATTTTGTTACGTTACAGCCTTCTTTAATGGATTAAATACATTTTTTCCCGCATCAATCTCACACAATACCCCATAAAGACGAAGTGAAAACAGTTTATTTTTTATTTTTGCAAATGTATTTAAAAAAGTTACATAAGTTATCAGACCCTTTGCTATAAGACTCGAAATGTGAGTCCAGGTGCTTCCTGTTTCCATTGATCATCCTTGAGATGTTTCAACAACTTGATTGGTGGTAAATTCAATAGATTGGACATGATTTGGAAACGCACACATCTGTCTATATAAGGTCCCACAGTTGACAGTGCACGTCAGATCAAAAACCAAGCCATGAGATCGAAGGAATTGTCCGCAGAGATCCGAAACAGAATTGTGTCGAGGCACAGATCTGGGGAAGGGTACCGAAAATGTTTTGCAGCATTGAAGGTCCCCAAAAACACAGTGGCCTCCTTAAATGGAAGAAGTTTAGAACCACGAAGACTCTTCCTTGAGCTTTTGGCTGCCTGCCCAAACTGTGCAATCGGGGGAGAAGGGCCTTGGTCAGGGAGGTGACCAAGAACCCGATGTTCATTCTGACAAAGCTCCAATGTTCCTCTGTGTTGATAGGAGAACCTTCCAGAAGGACAACCATCTCTGCAGCACTCGACCAATCATTTACCATTTCTCAGTAAAAGGCACATGACAGCCTGCTTGAAGTTTGCCAAAACGCACCTAAAGACTCAGACCAGATTATCTGGTCTGATGAAACCAAGATTGAACTATTTGGCCTGAATGACACGTCTGGAGGAAACACAGCACCATCCCTACGGTGAAGCATAGTGGTGGCAGCATCATGCTGTGGGGATGTTTTTCAACGGCAGGGACTGGGAGATTAGTCAGGATTGAGGGAAAGATGGACAGAGAAATGTCCTGAGATGAAACTGAATGAAATTCTGCTCCAGAGCGCTCAGGACCTCAGATTGGGGCGAAGGTTCACCTACCAACAGGACAATGGCACTAACAAACGCAGGAGTGGCTTCGGGACAAGTCTCTGAATGTCCTTGAGTGGTCCAGCCAGAGCCCAGACTTGAACCCGATAGATCGAACATCTCTGGAGACCTAAAAATAGTTGTGCAGTGACGCTTCACATCCAACCTGACAGAGCTATAGAGGATCTGCAGAGAAGAATGGGAGAAACTCCCCAAATACAGGTGTGCCAAGCTTGTAGCGTCATACCCAAGAAGACTCGAGGCTCTAATCATTGCCAAAGTTGCTTCAACAAAGTACTGAGTTAAGGGTCTGAATACTTATGTAAATGTAATATTATACATGTTTTGTTTTTATACATTTACAAAAATGTCAAAAAAGCAGTTTTTGCTTTGTCATTATGGGATATTGTGTGTAGATTGAGGGGAAAAAACGATTTAATCCATTTTAGAATAAGGCTGTAACGTACCAAAATGTGGAAAAAGTCCAGGGGTCTGAATACTTTCCAAACACACTGTAGATACGCTATTTTTCCATGTTTTCATACATTCATGAAATTACGCTGAGTCGGGTATTTGTGAAAATTCTGCAGTAATATGAATAGGGAACCTGCCATGTGTTTGGGCAATTAAGACACTGCAGTGTTGTACAGGTCAGGACTCAAACAGACTGGTGCTCCATAACCAATCACAGCTAGAGTAGGCCTATCATGCAAATAGGCAATGCCATACAGGGATGTGCCATTCACTTTGCAATTACTGTTGCACTCCACTGGATCGTTTACAGGCAGCAGAACAGCGTGACTATGTTTAGAAAGCAGGAGCAAAAGTCACAAGAAGAAACCTGAATATTTCTTTGCGAATATATAAAATACCATTGGAGTCTTACTTCTGGGAAATGTACAGTCCTATTGATAAAACAACCACAAGGTAGGCTCTTTCTCACTCAGTTGCCTTTGCACAAGGATGATGTTAGCCTCAGCCAGATGAGCAAAAATGTTGCACAGGGGATGGTAGATAAACCCCCTTAACTTTTTCAGCCCGACGGTCAAAATTACACAGTGAATACGATGGGAAATAGTAGCCTGCTCGGCCTCCTGCAACCTGCCCCCAATCCCATAATAACCCACAATTAAGTGGGATTTACAGCTTGCCTGCCTGTTCACTTGATCGATGCCAAATACATTTTGATTGACAACTAAGATTGATTAAATGGGTAGCTTAGGAGTCACATTTCTTGGTAGCTAATCCCAATAGCAGTAGCCACCAAAGCTGAAAATAAAATGTTGGGGGAAAGGTCTGCCACCCACCCACTTGTCCAGGCGATAACATGACATCCTTCCAGCAGCTAACTAGCTACAGTTCAAGGCTCCGTGTCCGTTTAGGTTCTGGCTAGCTAAAGGACTTAGCAAGCTAGCTATATTTTATTTTTATTTAACCTTTATTTAACTAGGCAAGTCAGTCAAGAACAAATTGGTATTTCACAATGACAGCCTATATGGCTTGATAGCTAAGTAAGTAGGCCTGCATAAATAGATAAACTAGTTTAAGCCACGTAACGGGACTGCATAGGTAGCTAGATTGATTGTGTAGAGATTCCCAATTACTGCCCTTTCCGTACGTTCTGTCCTCAAATATTGGGTCAGTGAAACTGAAACAGTTCAATGTACTGCAAACAATGTACTGTTCCCTCCTAGACTTTGTTTCTTTCATGATATGGTTCGATATGTTATGTTTTTAAAAAAACTATTTTTCTATTTTATGTACTGAGATTATTCTTGTATTATGATTTCCCATTGTGGCTAATTCAATCGCTGTTGTTCTGTTAATGATTTTTCGTCACTCTGTTACCGATTTGGTAATAGCGTGATGCATTTGAATCACTTAATTCATAAACAAAATTGTTATCAGTGAAAACACTAGCTAACACGGGCTAAATTGGTAGGTCTACCTCATGAGGGAAAGAAATTAAGGGTCAGACACTAGACTAGGGCTGAGAGATATGGCCAGAGAATTTAAAACATTTATGGACGGTATGACGGTATTTTATGTTTTTTAATAATACAAGTTCTAAATTTGCTTCATGGGTAGTGCATGACCCTAAGGTGGCAACACATACATTTGTGTCACGTCTGCTCCCGCTCTTCCCTCCTCCTGGCGCTTGTGGGCGCCAGGTTGCCCAGCAACACACACTCCTGCCACCCATCACGCACACCTGCCTTCCCTCGTCACGCACATTAGCGTTATTGGACTCACCTGGACTTCATTTCCTCCCCTATATTTGTCAGTTTCCCAGCTCTGTTCCCCGCTGCTACATCGTATTGTTTTTGTCTTAAGTATTTTTTTTGCTGACGCTGTTCCTGTCTCGTTCCATGTCCATCTTTATTAAATGTTATACTCCCCGTACCTGCTTTGTCTCTCCAGCGTCAATATCATGTGACACATTTGAAGTGATTTCAAATGGGTCTTTCTCTACCCTGTTAAAGCTGTTCAATTCAACCAAAAGTAATTTTCAGCATTCATACATTTCTGCATTTCCTGCACTCATTTGAGGTAATTTACACACTGTCACATAGGGCTATGCTAATGATAGCTAGCTAGAATTTGTACCAAGTCCTTGTTGATAATAGCCAGATGGCCACAACTAAATAAATAGCACAGCTAGAAACATAATTAAATCACAATGGATTCAAAACAAATATAAAGCAGCTGCCTGTAAACTGAGTGAATTTAAGCATTTGTTCATCATCTTGCTAGATAATTAATGCTTTACCAAGCTAGCTAAGTCACAGAGTTTCTAAACCCAGAAGCGCAACACTGCGAGACTTCCGGGAACAATTGAGAAACAGACCAGGCCGGGATTTGGGAAGTCAATGAGAGATGTGAAAAATTCTTACTTAGCTGTTAATTGTCTCGAAACCTAAAGGCAAAATCTAGAGTCGAGTCAATATCTTAAGCAGTTGAACATGTTATGACTCCAACCTGGTGAAAGTGATAAGCAGACACATTTCATTAGTTAAAAAACGACATTAAATTTGACGGCCAGCACGTGCTCAGTTCGGCGCGAGACGACCGGTAGACCCAATGACATATTTCTGCTCATGAGCTTAGCTAGCCAACGTCTCCATGACATCACCAAGTGTGATCGGGGATTTCTATCCGAGAAGCAGTTTCTACCCATCTCCACAAGTACGGTCTTTGATTAACAGTTGTGCGTCTTGTGCTACACTTACCACCCCATCCGTTTCATATGAAGTGTGTGTGACTGCCTTGCTCAGTTAACAAGCTAACGTTATGACAATATTTCTTAAACTAGGCAATGTTTCAGAAAACTTCCAGAAGGAAAATAATTTCTGCAAAATGAAATATTAATATTGACATTAGTTGGCAGGGTCCTTTACTTCAACATTGTTTTGATGTATTTGTAATACATCAACTCTTTTTCTAGTTGATGTTTTTTTTTTAAAGACCCCTTTTCTTTCTGTGTGACCAGAAATCAAAGCCTTTGCTTATTCCACATTTTTGGGATGGAAAATGTATCTATGCCTTCATTTCCCAAGAAAAGATTGACTCCGCTTTCATTTGACACCAAATTTGATATGCTCCGATAAACGTAACATGTTGGTGCTCATGTGTCCTTTAACGTGTGTGTGCCCCTTTCCTCCCCGTCTGCCTGGGCCTATGGAGGGGTGGTAAAGGGCAACATACTGGTCACCAGAACTCCCCAAAATGGCATCCCACACTAACGCCTTGTGACAAGGTGGTGCCCTTCCACTGTCCTGAACCACTGCTGACACTAATGTAGCGCAATGATTATCTGAGAAGATGGGGAGTGATGGAGGGAGGGAGACAAATGGGGGGAGAGAGATGGAAAGAAAGCGCAAAGGTCAGAAGAGTGTCTGTTTAAGGCCTCTAGTCGACTGTGGGCTCTTTCCCCTCCTCTCCCGGCAGCTTATCAGTCTGTGATTAAACCTTTCATCTTTAATTAGAATATGGTGGAAGTGGAACAGTTCTCGCTCGCTCTCCGTGCTGCAGGTGTAGGGTTGTACCAGACAGTTAGAATAAAGACTACATAGGAGAATCTGGATTCCCACAGATGCCGGGTATAGGTAATACAAACTAAACATCAGTAAAGGTCATGTTCTAGAAGTGTCCCCAAATTCAGAGAGCACATAGTACAGTCACCAGGGGAACGATCCCAAATCTGGGAAATTAAATCCCCATTCCAGTGTTTTCCCTATATTCATTTAGTAGCGGTGGGATGGTCAATTGTTTTCAGTGTAAACCTAAAAACAACTCAAACCAGATATAAAGTATGTAGAAACGATATTGGAGAAATTTAGTTTTTAAATAAGATCATCTTTGAGAAGTAACAATCACCAAAATAAAAAAAAACTAGACAGTCGGGGAGAATCACAAAAAAAATGTCATGGCATGGGGCTCACATTGATTTTGTTATCATGTTTGAGTCATTCAGATGGCTTATGCTGTCCTCTTATGCTATGGCAAACTATGTAGGATTGCAGGAAATGAGCTATGAAACTGAATTGTTTTCTCTCAGCCCCATGACAAAATGTGTAGGATTGTAGGAAACTAACTATGAAACTGAATTGTTTTCTCTCAGCCCCATGATAAAATGTGTAGGATTACAGGAAACTAACTATGTATTTTGTCTCTGCGGTCAAGGGGAAGGCCTCTGAAATTTTCGTTGGAAACAGCGCCATTGGCCATGCCCAGTTCCACACCTCTCCACCCCCCATCCCCCCACCCCCCCTCAATTAGGTCCCTACCCTCTGCTGTTGACTCCCCCTCGTCCTAACCTCCTCTCCTCTCCTGGCCCCCTTAGGTGGGCTTCCTGGAGGAAACCCAGGGGCTCCGTTGCGGAGAATCTCCAGTGAGAGTCGAACAACAACATGACAGACTCACACACAGGAAATGGATGGAGAGGACTGGAGAAATGAAGATGAAAGAGGGGTAAAACAACACTACAGGGGTCTGTATCTTCAAACACACGCACACCTTTGCAAAGCAAAGTACCATCTTATAGAAAAAAATGGACACATTGGCTACATGCAGAAAGATGCATTTATGCACATGCAGGTAGGTAGACATACACACACACACACACACACACACACACACACACGTGTGAACACACAGACACAATCAAACACACAGAAGTGCTCCGGGTTAGCCTGCTAACTCTGTGTGGGTGGAAAGCATGAGAGTTCCTCTGGCTGGGAGCTCTTCCCATGATCTCGCACTCCACTGTGCTCCTGTGGGTCTCTATCCTCTCAGAAACAAAGTGCCCCAGATAAAACAGCTGACTCACTCAGTCGCTCACAGCCACAGACGGAGGCTCCTGAGCCCCAATAAGATACACTGGAACTGTACCGATTTACGCCGAGATATACTTTAGGTTACATTTGCTGTCAATCATTCACTGCTGTAGGCCAAAAAAAAATGCTTCAGAAAAAAGGACGTTAGAGAACTCCCATTGGATGTCTACATCGCTGATCCTGCCCATTAAAGTTCAGAGCCCTCCTCTTATTCGCCAGCATTACTCATAGCCTCAGCTGAATGTTGCTTAGTAATCCCCTGTGGCAAATAGCCAGACAGCAGGGTTACTGACAGTTGCCATTGATTGCTGATCCCTTAGCACAGAACTGAGGAAACATACCAGGAAAAGAGCCTGAAAGGCCAACGGTGCCTTACATCATTGGAACAGCTCACTAAATGTGCATTTCTCTCTCTGTCAGTCATTTTCCCCCCCCCGCTCACCATCTCATTCCTTCTTGTTACTCCTTTCGAATTCCCTCTTTCTTGTTATTTTTCCGTGTTTATTAAATCCTGCATTCTTCTCTCGCTCCTTCCCTCTCCTTGTTTCATCCGTCCTTTTTCTCTTGCTCTCGTTTCTAATCGCCTTCATTCCCCTTTCTCCCTCGGCTCCAATTGTATCTTGTCTCGAGGAGCACTGCAGCGAACAGTGGCCCACATCCTGGGCCTTCATCTCCATGGTCACCATTCATCCAAACATCATGGCCCCCTTTTGTCACCCAGGACATGGCGGGCAATTCAAACTGCCCTCACAAAGGCTGATAACACCCATTCACACAAGAACTCACCCATACCTTTCACTGGCATGCTCCATTCGCAGCATTTGTAATGTGGGCATATACCGTTGTTTGCAATTCAGGGAGGGATGGGGATTTGTGATCGATATGAGACCTTGCATACCCTTTATTATTGATTGATGTCCTCTGAAATGTTTTACACACTTATGGATGGACACAAAGATTTTTCTATGAAACATTGGGTGTGTAGGCTTCTGCAGGACAGGACCAAATATCGCTCAACCCCATAAAACCCTGAGGAGATACTGTCCTCTATGCTGCAATGGGATCCGTTTTTCCTCCCCCAACTCTGGCCTTGACCACTCAAAGACAGAGATCAAACTGACTGTGGACCAGCACAAGAACCTGGAGAACCTTTGTAACAAGCTATCGTCATCCATGAATCGGCAATAATGGAGGGAGGAAAAAAACATGGAGAAAACAACATCTCAACTCAAGCACACTTTCTAATGGTTCAGATACAATCGTTCCTTACTGACGTTCCTCTGCCTTATACGCAGGTCTCAAACAAGGCAGTCATTCAGAAGCGAGCCACTGTAATCTGGCCAACAAATTCTAAAGCTGCTGCCTATAATTAGCTCCTTTCTCTATCAAACACAGGCTTCCACTTTCAGTCAAACTTTTCAACATCACCTTTCCTAGTAAGATACAGGGCCGATTTAACAGCTCCCGCTCTGTGGCTGGCTGGCAGCAATGTGAGATCTGTGAATGAACAGGTGAAAATCTACTATTTCATTCAGTAGCAAAGTGGTTTGAAGAACTAGAGTCTGTGTCCTCATCATCACTTAATGAGATGTCACATGGCTACTGTTGGATAGAGTTAAGGGTTTTACAATACATTAAGTGTGTGCATTGATTCTGCTGATAGTGTTCAGCCCACAATTCAGCTAATTAATGTTAGTCTATACCGAAGGCTGGGCAATAGATGTTAGACCCCATTGATTTGTCATTGTTAGAACCAACAGAACTGGATGTGCATGGCTGTGAGGGCTAGTAGATGGGGAAATTAGGTTTCAGAACTAGTGGACCTCATTATTTACAGCATTTATAGTATAGGCCTCTACTTTCCGGCTACCCGGATAAAGCACTAAATAAACTTCAGTTAGTGCTAAATACAGATGCTAGAATCCTGACTAGAACCAAAAGAAATTGATCATATTACTCCAGTGCTAGCCTCCATACACTGGCTTCCTGTTAAGGCAAGGGCTGATTTCAAGGTTTTACTGCTAACCTACAAAGCATTACATGGGCTTGCTCCTGGCATGATGACTCCTTGCTGTCATGCTAATAAACAGGACCTGCTAATAAACAGGATGATGATGAGTGGTGGAGTGGTGCTCTTGCTCCTAGAGAAGTTGAAGACCTCTGATGCTCCTCTCCCCTGAAACGTGTGAGGTCTCGCATACAAAAATCCCCCCCCCCCCCAAAGAAAATCACTGTATCGACCCAAATCAGTATGTCCCGGACTTGGTGTCTATGACATGGCCTAGGCCCTCCGCTGTGTGTGGATGAGGTGGCAGACCAGGGACTCGCTGCACAACCTGCGGCCCAAGGAGGAGCAAGGGTGAGCGGGTACAGCGGAGCGGAGGGCCTGCTGCTCGAGCAAATGGCACAGCTATTAGTGAGGGATGAGGCTTCCTGGTGAGGTGTGACTGTGCTGCAAAGGGCCCAATCAGGCTGAGACCAGGAGGTCCTGACTGCTAATACATTACCTGGGAGCAGAGAGGCAGGCTAGCTGAGCGACAAACTAAAAGTGGGCTTGTGATCGGTTCAGTGGAAGAGCAACTAACAAAAAGAGTGCCATTGAATTCACCGGAGTAATATAGCTTCTGACCCTTACTGAGAAGAGTTGATCGATAAATGGATCAAATGTAGAATGTAGGGGGCTCCCGAGTGGCGCACAATTGGCCTAGTATCGCCCGGGTTAGGGGAGGATTTGGCCAGTGGGGCTTTACATGACTCATCGTACTCCAGCGACTCCTTGTGGCGGGCCGGGTGCCTGTGGGCTGACCCCGGTCACCAGTCGAGTAGGGACTCCCAATCCAGGTTAAGCTGGTGAGTGTTAAGGAGCGCGGATAGGTGGGTCATGTTTCGAAGGACGCATGTCTCCACCTTTGCCTTTCCCAAGCCCGTTGTGGAGTTGCAGCGATGAGACAAGATCAGAAATTGACGAGAAAAAGCGGGTAAAATACAAAAAACAAATGTTTTATAATAAGGATTTTGTAGAATTTAAATACCGGTAAAGTGTTTAGAGTAGTAATATATAGCCGCTCCATGCCATTAGTGGCAATTGCATGAGTCTGATACATGGGTTTGTGCAGTGTCAATTGAGAAAAGCATTTTCTATGAACTTGATTGAGATCAAGGAAATATTCAGTCATCCATTTTCTCATATAGCAGACAATCACAGACCAACATACCAGCAAATGACTCTACACGTCCACCTTTACTCTATCTGGAAAAGGTTCTTGTATTTGCTTCAAGAGAAAGCGAAATCTACACATACATCTCCGGCAAAACCAATGATCCAGTATGGAGAGACTGCTACAGTGCCTTTAGAGAGTATTCATACAGCTCAGCTTTTTCTCAGCCATCGACACAAAACACCCTCAATAATAACGAAAGTGAAAACATGTTGTTAGAAATTTTAGCAAATGCATTGACAATGAAATACACAAATATGTCCTTTACATAAGTATTCCCACCCCTGAGTCAATACATGTCAGAATTACCGTTGGCAACGATTACAATTGCGAGTCTTTTGGGGTCTTTTTCTAAGAGCTTTGCACTCCTGGATTGTAAAATACTTACCCATTATTCTTTTAAAAAAAATATTCAAGCTCTGTCAAATTGGTTGCTAGACAACCATGATTGCTAGACAACCATTTTCAAGTCTTGCCATAGATGTTCATGTAGATTTAAGTCTAAACTGTTTCCCTCTAGGATCTTACCTGTGCTCAGCTCTATTCTGTTTATTTTTAATCCTAAAAAACTCCCTAGTCCTTGCCGATGACAAGCATACTCATACCATGACGCAGCCACCACTATGCTTGAACATATGGTGAGTGGTACTCAGTAAGGGCTCCCGAGTGGCGCAGTGGCCTAAGGCACTGCATCTCATTACTAAAGGCATCACTACAGACCCTGGTTTGATTCCATGCTGTATCACAACTGGCCGTGATTGGGAGTCCCACAATTGGCCGAGTGTTGTCCGGGTTTGCTGGGGTAGTCCGTCATTGTAAATAAGAATTTGTTCTTAACTGACTTGCCGAGTTAAATAAAGGTTAAATACAATTTTTAAAAAGTGTTGTATTGGATATGCCTCAAACATAACACTTTATATTCATGACAAAAAAAGTGAATTGCTTTGCCACATTTTTAGTGCCTTGTTGCAAACTGGAAGCACGTTTATTCTGTACAGGGTTATCACTATCAATTAGTTTAGTATTGTGGAGTAAAGACAATATTGTTGAACTATTCTTGGTGTTCTCCTATCACAGCTACAGTTGAAGTCGGAAGTTTACATACACCTTAGACAAATACATTTAAACTCAGTTTTTCACAATTCCTGACATTTAATCTTCATAAAAAGTCCCTGTCTTAGGTCAGTTAGGATCACCACTTTATTTTAAGAATGTGAAATGTCAGAATAGTAGTAAAGAATGATTTATCCCACAATAAGTTGGGTGAATATTGGCCCATTCCTCCTGACAAAGCTGGTGTAACTGAGTCAGGTTTGTAAACCTTCTTGCTCACACACGCTTTTTCAGTTCTGCCCACACATTTTCTATAGGATTGAGATCTGGGCTTTGTGATGGCCACTCCAATACCTTGACTTTGTTGTCCTTGCCATTTTGCCACAACTTTGGAAGTATGCTTGGGGTCATTGTCCATTTGGAAGACCCATTTGCGACCAAGCGTTAACTTCCTGATGTCTAGAGATGTTGCGTCAATATATCCACATAATTTTCCTGCCTCATGATACCATCTATTTTGTGAAGTGCACCAGTCCCTCCTGCAGCAAAGCACCTCCACAACATGATGCTGCCACCCCAGTGATTCACGGTTGGGATGGTGTTCTTTGGCTTGCAAGCCTCCGCCTTTTTCCTCCAAACATAACAATGGTCATTATGGCCAAATAGTTCCATTTTTGTTTGTTCATCAGACCAGAGGACATTTATCCAACAAGTACGATCTTTGTCCCCATGTGCAGTTGCAAACCGTAGTCTGGCTTTTTTATGGTGGTTTTGGAGCAGTGCCTTCTTCCTTGCTGAGTGGCCTTTCAGGTTATGTCGATATAGGACTCGTTTTACTTGCATACTATTATTTGTACAGATGAACGTGGTGCCTTCAGGCATTTGGAAATTGATCACAAGGATGAACCAGACTTGTGGAGGTTTACAACTTTTTTTCTGAAGTCTTGGCTGATTTCTTTTGATTTTCCCATGATGTCAAGCAGAGGCACTGAGTTTGAAGGTAGGCCTTGAAATACATCCACAGGTACACCTTCAATTGACTCACATGATGTCAATTAGCCTATTATAAGCTTCTAAAGCCATGACATCATTTTCTGAAGTTTTCCAAGCTGTTTAAAGGCACAGTCAACTTAGTGTATGTAAACTTCTGACCCACTGGAATTGTGATACAGGGAATTATAAATAATCTGTCTGTAAACAATTGTTGGAAAAATGACTTGTGTCATGCAGAAAGTAGATGTCCTAACTGACTTGTTAAAACTATAGTTTGTTAACAAGAAATGTGTGGAGTGGTTGAAAAACTAGTTTTAATGACTCCAACCTAAGTGTATGTAAACTTCCAACTTCAACTGTATTAAACTCTAACTGTTTTAAAGTCACCATTGGCATCATGGTGAAATCCCTGAGAGGTTTCCTTCCTTTCCAGCAACTGAGTTAGAAAGAACGCCTGTATCTTTGTAGTGACTGGGTGTATTGTTACACCATCCAAAGTGTAATTAATAACTTCACCATGCTCAAAGGGATATTTAATGTCTGCTTTTTTATTTTTACCTATCTACCAATAGGTGCCCTTTGCGAGTCATTGGAAAACCTCCCTGGTCTTTTTGGTTGAATATGTGTTTGGAATTCACTGCTCGACGGAAGGACCTTACAGATAATTGTGTGGGGTACAGAGATGAGGTAGTCATTCAAATATCACGCTAAACACTATTATTGCACAAAGAGTGAGTCCGTGCAACTTATTATGTGACTTGTTAAGAAGATTTTTACTCCTGAACTTATTTAGGCTTGTCATGACAAAGTGGTTGAATCCTTATTGACTCATAATTCCACTTTGACATTATGGGGTATTTTGTGTAAGCCAGTGACACATTTTTTATCCATTATAAATTTAGGCTGTAACACAACAAAATGTGGGAAAAGTCAAGGGGTGTGAATATTTTCTGAAGGCACTGTATTTCTGTTACAAGAATTATGTTCTCAATGTTCACAAACCAATTCAATCAAACTACTCAGTCTGCTCGATCAGGATTTGTAAGATACTGATTGAAATGAAGCAGACAGAGGCCCAGCTAAAATAGACAATAAGGTTTATTCGCGGGAGAGAAGCCAGTATAAAATGAATTGTTTTGTATTCTTGACTTTAGAACGTTCCTGTGAATGAACCTTATTGACTATTTTAGCTGGGCCTCCGTCTGCTTCATTTCAATCAGTATCTTACAAATCCTGATTAGCAGACCGAGTAGTTTGATTGAATTGGTTTATGAACATTGAGAACAAAATTCTCGTAACAACTTCCTCTTTTGACCTTTGTGTAACTTTCTCCTCCTCAAATAAAACCTAATCCCCCTCAAATAAAACCTAAACACCCTCTCTGCTCCTCTCCACACAGAGCTCAATCTCTCCCTCCCTCCCTCCATTGTTGTATTCAAAGAGACTGAGATTCTTGTTTGTAATTAAAAGCCCTATAACATTTTTTTAAATAAAATATGACAATTATTATTCCTGCTCTGGCTCCTCTCAGGGCCCCCAGCACAGAGCAGAGCAGGCCAAACCCCTCCTGCATTCCTTTCTTAGCAGGCGCTTCATATCACAGACCCTGGGTGGTAGGTCGTCTAGTTAGAGCCTACTATCTGCAGAAGCAGGGCTGAGAGACAAGGGAGCATACTATTTCATTAGTCAAACGGCCTGGAAGCGCTAGGAAGGAGAGAGGCTACGGTGTAAGTGTAGACCAAGGCTGTGTGTGTGGGGTGGGTCATGTTAGGAAAGTCCAGTCCTTGACACCCAAACCAACAACTCCACAATGGCGTTGTCATACTTGCTGATTCATCTGAAGCCGCATAATAACGAGATGACTAATACAGTACTCCAATAGACATAGAATGGCTGTACGTATAGGAATATGTAGGCTGTAGAGGAGGCTGGTGGGAGGAGCTATAGGAGGACAGGCTCATTGTAATGGCTGGAATGGAATTATTGGAACAATGTCATACGTGGTTTCCATGTTTGATAAATTCCATGTAATTAATTCCAGTCATTACAGTGAGCCCTCCTCCTATAGCTCCTCCCACCAGCCTCCACTGATCAGCATATTTTTTATTTTATTTTAAATAACTCCCTAATGGGCAAACTCACCAAACACACGTCATGGTTTGATAAACTTTTGACTGCGTGACCTTAGCTGAGGAACGTGGACTCATTTCAACTCAATTATCCGTGGTCACCAAATTCCTCAAACGCGCAGGCCTTTATAATGTTACATAAGCATCTGACTATTCATTGAAACGAAACAAATGAAATCCCCTAATAACAAACACGGCCGAGGAACTACAAAACAGTCAGTCTTGACTCAGACCTCTAAAAGGCAAAGAGATTGGTTACAAAACGACATAAAATCTATCGGCCCCAATAGCCTACAATTCACCAAAAGTCGTAAAACTAGAAGTGTGTCTACCTACAAGACCGTCTCGAACTTGATAACTGGCAGACTGAAAATCAACAGTGACAATTGACAGAGTGGAGAACAGGGACGGCAAGCAAACCGTGGCTGTTTGTCAACATGTCAGAGAACCTTTATAACAGTAGAGGAAACCGTCACAAATACACTGAACTCTGCACGTTGAGAGATCTTGGATAGCGTATCCCACGATACCGCATGCACTAACATAGGAGTGGCCACAATGCGGACTTGCAATCTCAGCAAAAGCGTTTCTCGTGTGAGTGCAAGCACAAATGAATGCCTTTATATTAAATAGCAACGTCAACCTATTTGTGTAGTTACATTATTGGACGCAACATTTGCTTCTGTAAGGCACTAAGATACACAATGTTGCAACTCCCGTCACTGAAACAATGATCGATGTGGTGCGCAGACTATATGAGCATACCATTTTGAAGTTCAAAATTCGTGTTCACTGAAAACAGAAACTGAAGAAATCGAGACATGCAACTTCGTAGATTTGGGAATTATAGACTATATTATTATTTCTTTAAAGGCCATAACATTTCGATGTGCTATAAAAACTTCCTCCCGAAACGGGTTTAGTTTCTGTAGGAAACAAATGTCAAAACATGTTGACGGATTAAAAACATGCCTTGCACTCCAGCTGTCCCAACTAGTGGGATACTATGTACCTATTTGCATTCACCTTTGAAACAAGACCGGAATAGAAATAAAATGTCGAAATAACTATAGGGTAGTCTAGCCAATAACTTATTACGCAGTAATTAACGAATGTTATGCGTCCAGAGCTATCTTATGACATCGGGCCTCGACTGACCACTAGTCCAAAATGATCCTTGAATCGAAGGAAAATGACAGCAGATCGTTGGGTGATGTAATTTAGCCAACAAAAAGACAGGATTTGATGTTATTCGTCAAAAAAACATTTACACGTTTTCTGCCCATAACATAGGGCTTGCGCATGGCATGGGGACCTTATATTTCCAAATTGATCCACACATTTTAGTCCATGAATGCTCCCTTCTGTCCATTCACATGTAACTGTGAACAAATGAAGGGAAAACGATGGGACATAATTGGAACGTAATTGCCACAAATAAATCACCATTTGACAACCATCTACTGCAGAATGACATTCGTTTTATTTGGGCACATGAATTAAGATGAGATTTTTGGTTTTGTGCAAGAGGGGGTAATCTCTCAGAAGAGCTTGGCCCTGGCCTGACAAACCCCATTCCACACAGAAAGATTGCAGACCCGTTTGCTGCACATTTTTTTTTGTCTGAACGAGATTCACTTTTTATTACCCCCCCCCCCCCCCACCCCACACACACACACACACACTTCACTCCTAACTACCTATTTAACCTTGGGAAATAACTGTTATACGGAACATTGTTTTCATTGCCACACCATCATAATCAGTTAAAGTAAATTGTTTTAATTTTTAAACCCGTTTAACCAAATAAAACATTGGCAAAATGAAGTGGTACATACCATAGCATTCCTCCCTCTTCTCTCGTTCACTCCTTTCTCTCCAATGTCCTCCGTCGCAACTCGCAAAAACAGCAATCCCAACGTCTCGAGAATATAATTAGGAAAGAAGGGAAATTCTACTCCTCTAACAGTCACATAAATCTATATATTTCCATTTTGGACACTTGGTATATTTCTTTCCCCTGAAATCAAGTCTCAATTTTCGCAAGTAGCGTATTAAGTTTTCGGTACCATCTGCATGTTTAGTTCCTCCTCTTCCCTTTGCACACAACACAATTATCTAAATTATCTCGGAAAAATGCAGTAGAACTTCAGTTTCTTGTCCGCTGAATGTTCGCGTTAGGAAAGAGGGGGCGTTAGAAAGGCTTGAGTCGTTGTGTTTGCCTCTTGGTTCACCACGTTGTTTTGACCAATTGTTATTTCCTTTGTTGTGTCCAATATACACGTCTGCCCATAAGCGTACACAGAATATGCCGTGTTAGGTGATGCGCAGTGCTCATTTAATAATAGCAACCCTAAATGTTGTGTTTCCTATGAGTATCACTTCCCAGACTGTCCAAATGTATGACAGTGTGTAAGTGTATTTTTTACAGCTTCCCAATAATGGCGGCCCGGCCCTTCTCCAGAATACAGCCTCTCTCCTCCTCTGTCCTATTCGGAGAATAGAGAGAGGGAGCTGTAGCCTACCACAGCGTAGTCTCGCTCAGTGGCGCTTGGACACAATTACAAACACACAGACATTCTGTTTCTAAATAACATAATTGCTTTTATTCTCCTAATAGTTAATGTTATTCATCATACATCGTTTTATTTTATTTTGCTGTATTAATTATACACTTCAATTTAAAGGGGCAATCTGCAATAGCGACATCAGTTTTTGGACACAAATGAATGACACACCCATGAATTCTTGAAGAATATAGCTTATAAATGCCTCATGAACTTAGTTTAACTGTCATACCCCATCAGAACGCAACATATAAGCGTGTTTTACTACAATATTTGTAAACAAAGTAATTGTAAACAAACACTAACACAAAACATGGTCAAATTACACTGAGTATACAAAACATTAAGAACACCTGCTCTTTCCTTGACACATCCAGGTAAAAGCTATGATCCCTAATCGATGTCTCTTCAATCCACTTAAATCCACTTCAATCAGTGTAGATGAGGGGGAGTACACAGGTTAAATACGGATATTTAAGCCTTGAGACAGTTGAGACTTGGATTGTGTATGTGTGCCATTCAGAGGGGGAAAATATTTAAGTGCCTTTGAACGGGGTATGGTAGTAGGTGCCAGGCAAATTGTATTTGTCACATGCGCCAAATACAACAGGTGTAATAGATTTTACAGTGAAATGCTTACTTACAAGCCCTAACCAACAATGTAGCTTATATATTTTTTTGTTTTTTTAAATACCTAAAAAAAAACAAGAATAAGAAAAAAAAGCAAACAAGTATTAAAGAACAACAGTAAAATAACAATAGTGAGGCTAAATACAGGGGGTACCTGTACAGAGTCAATGTGCGGGGGCACAGGTGTCAAGGTATTTGAGGTAATATCTACATCTAGGTAAAATCATTAAAGTGACTATGCATAAATAATAACAGAGAGTAGCAGCAGTGTAA
Organism: Oncorhynchus masou masou; assembly: GCF_036934945.1. Taxonomy (NCBI): domain Eukaryota; kingdom Metazoa; phylum Chordata; class Actinopteri; order Salmoniformes; family Salmonidae; genus Oncorhynchus; species Oncorhynchus masou. The sequence goes on along the minus strand of NC_088224.1, from coordinate 53,642,058 downwards.
AAGATGGGGGGGGGGGGGGGCAATGCAAATAGTTAAAGTATCAATTTGATTAAATGTTCAGGAGTCTTATGGCTTGGGGGTAGAAGCTGTTTAGAAGCCTCTTGGACCTAGACTTGGTGCTCCGGTATTGCTTGCCATGCGGTAGCAGAGAGAACAGTCTATGACTAGGGTGGCTGGAGCAACCAGTCAGGATGCTCTCAATGGTGCAGCTGTATAATTATCCTATTGAGGATCTCAGGACCCATGTCAAATCTTTTCAGTTTTCTGAGGGGGAATGGGTGTTGTCGTGCCCTTTTCATGGCTGTCTTGGTGTGCTTGGACCTTGTTAGTTTGTTGGTGATGTGGACACCAAGGAACTTGAAGCTCTCAACCTGCTCCACTACAGCTTTGTCGATGAGAATGGGGGCGTGCTCGGTCCTCCTTTTCCTGTAGTCCACAATCATCTCCTTTGTCTTGATCACGTTGAGGGAGAGGTTGTTGTCCTGGCACCACACGGCGAGGTCTCTGACCTCTTCCCTATAGGCTGTCTCGTCATTTGTCGGTTGTCAGCCCTACCACTGTTGTGTCACAGGCAAACTTAATGATGGAGTGGAGTCTTGCCTGGCCGTACAATCATGAGTGATCAGGGAGTACAGGAGGGGACTGAACACACACCCCTGAGGGGCCCTCGTGGTGAGGATCAGCGTGGAAGATGTGTTGTTACCTACCCTTACCACTTGGGGGCGGCTCGTCAGGAAGTCCAGGATCCAGTTGCAGGGGGAAGTGTTTAGTCCCAGGGTTCTTAGCTTAGTAATGAGCTTTGAGGGCACTATGGTGTTGAACGCTGAGCTGTTGTCAATGAATAGCATTCTCACATAGGTGTTCCTTTTGTCCAGGTGGGAAAGGGCCGTGTGGAATGCAATAGAGATTGCATCATCTGTGGATCTGTTAGGGCGGTATGCAAATTGGAGTGGGTCTAGGGTCTCTGGGATAATGGTCTTGATGTAAGCCATGACCAGCCCCCTTCAAAGCATTTCATGGCTACAGATGTGAGTGCTACGGGTCGGTAGTCATTTAGGCATGTTTCTCATAGTGTTCTTATGCACAGGGACTATGATAGTCTGCTTGAAACATGTTGGTATTACAGACTCAGAAAATGAGAGGTTGAAAATGTCAGTGAAGACACTTGACAGTTGGTCAGCGCATGCTCGGAGTACACATCCTGGTATTCTGTCTGGCCCTGCGCCCTTGTGAATGTTGACATGTTTAAAGGTCTTACTCACTTCGGCTATGGAGAGTGTGATCACACAGTAGTCCGGAACAGCTGATGCTCTCATGCATGTTTCAGTGTTACTTGCCTCATAGCGAGCATAGAAGTAATTTAGCTCATCTGGTAGGCTTGTGTCACTGGGCAGCTCTTGGCTGAGATTCCCTTTGTAGTCCGTAATAGTTTGCAAGCCCTACCACATCCGACGAGCGTCGGAGCTGGTGTTGTACGATTCGATCTTAATCCTGTATTGACGCTTTCCCTGATTGATGGTTCGTCGGAGGGCATAGCGGGATTTCTTATAAGCTTCCGGGTTAGAGTCCCGCTCCTTGAAAGGCACACCAGTTTGTGTCGAGATCTGCAACGCTTCTGGGTTTTTCACACTCAACAGTTTCCCATGTGTATCAAAAATGGTCCACGACCCGAAGGACATCAAGCCAACTTGACACAACTGTGGGAAGCATTGAAGTCAACATGGGCCAGCATCCCTGTGGAACGCTTTTGACACCTTATAGAGTCCATGCCCTGATAAATTAAGGCTGTTCTGAGGGCAAAAGGAGGGTGAAACTCAATATTAGGAACGTGTTCCAAATTTTGGGTATGCTCAGTGTGTGATTTTGATATCATGGATGGTCAGTCCTGGCATCCATAGCTCTGTCTATGAATTTTGGTGGTAACATTTCTCCAGCCTCATCCATCAGCTTTGGACCAAAACAGGGGTTGGGAAAACGCTTTGTTATTGTTTCAACTGCTGATTGCCCCTTTAACTGGACATACCCTTAATTGGTAGAATATTATTAATTTTTTTAATAGGTAAAGGCAATTTAGGACATGAAATGAGATGCAACTTGCAAGAACTGGAGAAAAAAACTTCAACAAATTTGTTTAATTTTTAAAAATTCATTGCATTTTAATCAATTTCCTGGAATTGACCCCAACTCTTGCAGGAGAACAGATGTATCCATGTCTGGCAATTATAGATAAAAAACATTTTCACAATATCATGTCAATTATGCCTTCACCACACAAATACACTCAGTTCTCTCTCCAAACTAGTAAATAGCATACTTGTATTGCATTTTATGTATTTTATATAAAATGCAACAAATGCCTAACTTACTGGCTTCACTGACTTCCGTACACAAATAATTCATGTATGACACTCCCATATCTTCCTTTACAATATTAACGAATCCTATATCTGATCCAGCACACAGGGAGAATGAGAGAGAGAGTATTGGTTTTTTTTAGCCATTCAGAAAATCAATCATCTCAAAGCTCATTCCCGGTCCTCTAGACTTACTCATGCCACATCTCTCATATGGCTGTTTATTGAATTGTTGGAGATAACTTTAAACCTGAGAAGAATTCAGTAGTCCTGATTATAGTCCTGATTTAAATGATATTGACTTCTCCAAGAGGATATGACTTGACAATATAAAAACCACAAACACATGAAAGTTAAAGATAGAGATTCCACATAGAGAGAAATGATGTATTGCAAGCTAAATATGATTGTTGTTCTACAACTCGAAACAGATGTTTAGTGGCTTGGGGACTTTGTCACGCATTGAATCTCTTTCTCTCCCTCTCTGTCTGTCTCTCTCTCTCTCTCTCACACACACACACACACAACAGTGGAAGCTGCTAAGGGGAAGATGGCTCATAATAATGGCTGGAATGGGGCAAATGGAATGGCATCCAACACATGTGTTTGATGTATTTGATACCATTCCACTAATTACTCTCCAGCCATTACCACGAATTAAGATGCCACCAACTTCCTGTGACACACACAGTGGCGTACAGCAGTTTTGCGGGGCTCCCGCAAGGTCTGAGAACACCCCCCCCCCCCCGCACACACACCTTACAACATGTAGTCTGAATCAGGCTGTCATTAACTGATCCTCATGTATATGTATTCTTCAGGGTGGAAGTTCACCCATACAAAGTAACATCCAATAGGGTTGGATAACTTTATCTCTTTATTGGCAGAATATTTGATCATAATTACTTTGCTAAAAATTCCAAACAGTCCACGTTCTCTAACAGTTACTCTTGATCTTTGTATTAATGTTTTATGATAGGTAAACATCCTCCCTTTAAACACACAAGTTGAAAGTACAGCACTCCGAGTCAACAAGCTGCTTGTGGTCCAATCATTTTAGTCAGTGAGTTCACAGCAATATTTACATGACCTCAGTCACACAGAGCAAGATTAGCAGGGGTCAAAGTTTCATTCATAATCTGTCCCTGTTTTACATTTTCTCCTCTACAACTGAACTACTACTGGCCACTCACTGCGACAAGCTAGCCCAACTATACCGATCTCTCTGACCAAGACCTTTCTGAAAGTGTTTAGTTTTTTAACCAAAGTATGACATTTGGGAAATGCTCTGAACTGTTTCATACGCTCCTATTCATTTAAAGCCACAACAGCCCTGGAAAACCATTGGAAAACAACACAGCAAAGCAGTCTAACGAGAGAAGAATGGCCCTGTTTTCTACTTGGTTTCCCCCCCTTTTCTCTATCCCATCTCAACTCTCTCTCTATGCAGCTGAAATATTTCTGGGTCCCAGGGGCATGCACATTCCTCCCCCTCACAGTTGTGCAATCCCTGACAATCAACCGCCCTCCCCCCCCTTCGGCCTCCCTGGCCCAAAGCACGGCACAGAGGAGCTGTCCAAACTGTCTGGACAATGTTCTGCAGTGGATCGACTACCCACCAGACCAGTTAACAAACTCATGGGCCCTGACTTTGCAGAAAACAGCCAAATGATGTAACACAAATGGCTGACCCTCCATTTTGAGACTTCTTGGTGTGGGGTTGGGAAGAAAAGAGTATTCCCTACCTTCGGTGTGAAAGTCACAGGCTCTGAAAGACAACATGTGTTTTGTTGTTTTTGCTGAGATTTAGTGTTGTGTCCCAATCTGCCTGTATAATAGCCAATGTTACACCCTGCAAATAGTCCTTGTGGTTGAAGGCATGGTGTCAGAAAGTTTGTAATGTATGTTTCATTTGGACTATGGAAAAATGTAAAAGCAGCATGGTTTCTTCCCTCGGGTTTAATAGGGTCAACAGAAATCAATGATAATGGAATAGGTCAAAATTATATTTTTTCCTTTTCATAGTCTAGCACAGTGGTAGGCTATAATATTTTATTTTTTATTAAGATATTTTTTTTAATCTTTATTGAACAAGGCGAGTCAGACAAATTCTTATTTACAATGACAGCCTACACTATAACGCAATTTTCCATTTTATTTTAGATAATTGAATTCCTCCTAGCTTACGACAACTCACAAAAACCATAGCACTTAGCTTGAAGTGATACTTTATCAACATACTTGAAGTGATGTCAACAAAATGTTATGTGCCATAAGATACAATAATAAGTCAAAGTGCCTGTAAATGATTAATACTGCAAAATGTGCACTTTCCCTTGCTGACTTTTTTTGTTGCTTGATTGGTCAAACCTAAACCATACGAATCCGCAGCTGACACAAGAAGGCACAGAGGGGTGCATGCTGGTTCTAGTAGGGAAATACAATTTTCTTAACTTTTTATCGAACGATTTTACGGGTCCGATAAAACTACATTACCCACAATGCCATGCACATTTTCCTGTACATCATACTCGTGAAGATAGCGGGCAATCGGTCGTCAAAACAATCCTATCATTTTGAGAATTTATGTCAAATCAAATATATAAATCACCAGGCTACGGGAATTGATATTGTTTAAAACAATCGACTCAAAGAAAAGACAATGGTATGTTTGCAATTGGGTACATTTTGTGGCCAATTGCTTTGCTCTAACGTTAGCTAGCTAGCTAATGTCGTTCGCCAGTATCATGTGAAATGTATGAGACGCCTAGAAATCATAGCCAGCTAGATAACGTTATATATTCGAATTAAACAAACCTATCGATTTAAATTGATCAATTAGCTATATCCGGCTCCCGACTTTGTTTTACGAAGCAACTGCCTGGCTTGCATGTATGTCAGCAGTAACGTTAGACTAGTTAGCCACCTAGCTAGTTAACGTTAGCTATCGAACATAACTAGCTAGCTATATATATTTAACTGACAGGGCGTGGCTAGCCAGGCTAGCTAACGTTAGCTAGTAATCTAGGCGTTGTAAAGGAATGCACATCCGTCTGCACACTCTTAACCAATCAGCCATGCTCAGAAATGCACTGTTTGGGCTTTGTTATAGTATGAGGTGAAACTGATGATGCATAGGAGTGGTGATAACGTCCAGTGAACCCATAGTTAGATCTGAGAAGGCATATCCAAGACCAGGCTAGCAAGGGTTCAAGGTTTCAGAATGTTCAAATGGAAATTAGGTGTGTAGAACGCCTATGACTCTCTGACAAGAGAAACGGCGAAAATCAAGTTCTATAACGACATTACAGCAAGGCCTAGGCTAGCGTGGCTAACGTTATATTGCGAGTAGAGAATATAGGAATGTAACTAGCCACGTTACTATAGCAGGGATGTAACTAGCTACATTACAATATCAGGGCTCTCAAACCCTAATAATTAGCTTGTTGATAAACTGAACCAGGTTAGTTACAACTGGGGTTGGAGTGGAAACTTACAGGAGGGTAGTTCTCCAGGAACAGTGTTGGAGACCCACTGTACTAGACTGAACATTTCTCACGCTTCATTTTCTCTCCTCCCCTGCCATACAGATCCGCTTCATCCTTATTCAGAACCGAGCAGGGAAGACCCGACTGGCCAAGTGGTACATGCAGTTTGATGACGACGAGAAACAGAAGCTGATTGAGGAGGTACATGCTGTGGTGACTGTCCGTGATGCCAAGCACACCAACTTTGTGGAGGTAAGGCTTTGCATGATGCCACGTCTGTGCATTGGTGTGTGCCCTAATGTAGACTATTCGTTTCTGGCAATTGTATTCGTTGTCACTATCTGGCCATTCTAGAATGGCTGGAAGCAACCAGGGACTATAACTCAAGGTCTGGAGCTGCATTTGGCAAACAGTTTACTTGGCTTTATAGTGACGCGGGCCTAAATTGTATCATACATTTTGACACTGATGAGACGGTGGATAAAAGGCTATTTTCTACTGATATGCTGTAGCACTAATTGGCTAACCAAGTTTAATTTAATATTTAATTGTAAATGGAAAAAGTACTGCTTTTGCAAGTCAATTTCAATTCTACTGTAATTATTCATAGATAAAATCAAAACCACATTGAGATGCTTGTCTGTCTTGTCTCCAGTTCAGGAACTTCAAGATCATCTATAGGCGCTATGCAGGTCTGTACTTCTGTATATGCGTGGATGTGACAGACAACAACCTGGCATACCTGGAGGGCATTCACAACTTTGTGGAGGTATGACACACAATACATCAACTCACACGTAGACTGTTTTATTATGTTGACCTACAATGTGGGAGCTGTTTTAGGTCAATGACTCTTCGGCTGGTTATGTGAAGGAATGTGGGCTAATCAAATTTCCACCTTAATAGCTGAATGATTAGGCATATTTTATTAGTAAACTATTGTAACGATGTGCTCCTACAGAGCTCTTTGGAATACAGAGTACCACAGCATGAGTCATAATACCCAGAAAACATAGCGGTCAGATGGAAATAGTTCCAATTGTTTATCCACCATTCATTTCTCATAGGATATTTTAGAAACACTTAAATACAGGCTGTGTTTCGTGCAAGCTTACCCTGGCGTGACGTTTTGATAACTGTAAATCTCTCTAGGACAATGTGACTTATCAATCAATATATTCAACTATAAAGAAAAAAAATGAAACGCTAATGTGGCTACCATAAAGAACAACAAGATGCCGTGACCATTTGGACGAGAATGCCGAATTGAGGCAAATCTCTAGATTAACTATCTAAATTTAGACATGAATAAATTGGTAACATTTTTTTAAATGGACAATTCTGTTAACTGTCTGGTTTTTAAATTTACAATACCAGTTAGCAAAGGTGTCAGCTTTAGATGACATGCAGGGATTTGTAGTTTTGCATGATGTCTACGTTGATGCCAATTAGCACTTTTGAATCTGAGAGTAAATAGAGCTGAATATTGAAGTCACCTTGTCCGAGATACATTTTCTTCATCAAAATGTCACTCCGGGGTAAGCCTACACGAAACACAGCCCTTATTTTAAATGTTCCTAAAAATCCCCTATGGGGGGAAAAATTCCAGGTCGTATGGGTATTATGACACCTCCACTGTGGGGCTCTATTGTCTATGTCTTCTTACCCAGTGTAATACGCCCCCTTATAGTCTTACGCTTCTCTGCAAAAGTAAGACCAAAACAAAGTTGGGTGGGGGGGTCTCTGGTGTTCTTTGTTCCCGAAAAGCATTCCCTGGGTGGCATTCCTCCCGGGTCGAGGGGAAACAGCGGAACAGCTCGCACTGTGCTCCCTGTCCGAGGGACAGGCGGAATGTGGCTGTGAAGGAAAACAGCTGAGATTTCCGACACTGTTCAAGAGCACCGTGTCCTGGAATGCTGGACTTCCTCAGGCCCTTAAATGACCACGGCTTCATCTCAAATGATTCCCTATATAGGCTAGTGCACTACTTGAGACCAGAGCCTTTGTTAAATTGTTAATGTAACAAAACCTGAACTCTTTCTTTTCCCCCTTTTTAGGTGTTGAATGAGTATTTCCACAACGTATGCGAGTTGGACCTGGTATTCAACTTCTACAAGGTAAGAGTAAAAGTGTTGATTTAATTTTAAAACCAAACACTCTCAGTGCTAAGAGGAAAGACAAAGGAGTGGAAGAAACCCGGGGGAGGTGAAGATACAATTTCAATGTATTTTCTTTCCTTGCAATGGGGAGGTGCCATGGAAACGAGGATGGGACGCATAATTACAACAGTCAATTAGGCTCCTCCACACTAGTTTGGCGGCGTTTGGTTTTCCTCTACAGGAAATGCTAAGCAATTAAAACTCTCCACCTGATAACCGCCCTTTAAGCAGTTATCGTGTCAATTATACAAGGTATTTCTGAATATTCGCCCACTCGCTGAAACTTAAAGAAGCGCGGCCCACGGTGAAAGCTGCTGCGCTCTGCGATTTCTTGAGTCAAAGAAACCAGTGTGACAGAAAGCGACATGATGGCAAACATCAGCTCATCTCAACATCAACCCCCCCCCCCCATTAGATATAGTGCCACAGCAGCAAGGCCTACGCACAGATAGAAAGACACATATACATAATGGGGTGAAGATGAATCTGAAGGATCTATACAGTTCTCCAACACTTTTGTTTTTAAAGCTGTGTGTACAGAGCGTTTGAGCGGTGCAGAAGTCTGACCTGTGTCCTAACCTGCTTCTACCCGTCCTGTGTGTTCGGTTCCAGGTGTACACGGTGGTGGACGAGATGTTCCTGGCAGGGGAGATCAGAGAGACGAGCCAGACCAAGGTCCTCAAGCAGCTGCTAATGCTCCAGTCCCTCGAGTAGCCAACAGAGCAGCCATCTTGAACAGTCCATCGCCTAACCCCAATGTCACTCTGGAATGGACCCCTCTCATTTGCCAGCCTCCATGGAGCAGGCTCCACCCCTTACAGAAACCAGGGGCTTATTCACGAAGCTGCAAAGTCAGAAGGTTCAGATAGAAATGCATGGTGTAGAACAGACATTCTGTCATGCAGAATTGGGAATCTAGTCAGCTCTACACATTACATTTCTATTTGCAACAATGAGAGTTTCAACCTCCTGATTATGCCCCATAAAGACTGTATTTTGGTGATGCGTGGCAGATATGGCCCTTAACATTTTCAATTCTTAACCACCAGTTCAAGTAAAATCTGGATGAGTACATTTGCCGCACTGAAAATAAATGCTCTCTATGCCCTGTCTCAAGCTGGAGGCTGCACTTATGGCAGACTAGGGTTGCCAGTTATTCACCTATGTATCCTGCCTATACTAGTGGAGAGCGAGGATAACAAGGATGCACTGTTCTGGCAACCCCAGAGCGGCACTAAAGTAGCTAACAAGCACAAGAAAACCCTTGTAAACGGCCTGTGAAGTCCCTGTCTACTTTTCACCATACTTCTGCCTGGGAGAATCACAGTTTGAGCTGCAGAGTGACTAAACCACCACTACGAATGCCCATTGAACTCTGGTGGTGGTTCAGAGTTCAATGGAGTGCACTTACTAAGAGTGCTGTTGAGAGGTCTGGTAATGGCAACCTGTAAAGGGTTGCATCTACTGTGATATTAAATAGGAGATTCTCTGGTCTTAAATAACTTAATATCATGTCAGGTTATATATCAGACAATGCGTCTCCACTCCACATACGGTGCTTGTTAGTCACACCCAGATGTGTTCAAATTTAAATACACACTACTACTTTAAGATAAAGGAAACTCAACAGGAAAAAAAGTTAGATACGGAATCTAGCTAATGGAAATATACAGTGATATATTTTACGTAAAGCAGTACTGTGAAGTTTGTTTTGTATGGTGTACATATATATATAGTGTGAAACCATTGTTGTCCATTCCAGGCCTTTCCTCAGCTTCTGCCTCTCTCGTCAATGTGTGTTGGGGGAAATTCCATTAATATTCACTGGTCACCTCATTTATACTACAAACAATGGGTTTCGAACATCAACCAGAGGCCAAACAATAGGTCCAAAACTCCAGAGGCACTTATCTAGGTCTGTGACGCCACCTTGTACCGCTTCTCATTGTAAACATGTCCAGTCTTGCACCTCCCAACATATCACAGGTTACTATTATGGTCTGTTAAATATTTTGTTTTTTGGGGCTATAGTGAGAGATGTACTGCTTCTCCTCCTCTCTTGTCATGTGAGATGTGAGTTTAGGTGTTACTGACTCCTGTCATTCTATTCCAGTGAGTGTGTATATACAACAAAAAATCTAAGTACTAAATAAAGTGTTACAAATATCTTTTGCTTTTTGATACTGTAGATAATGTGATGTACATTGGAAACACATTCATTTTTGTAGTGATATCACCATCTAGTGGTATTAAACCAGCATAGCCTTCACGTTCTGGAATCTGCCCTGAGGTCATTCGAGCAGTCTCCCAGTGATCGATAAAATCAATCAATATATCCACTTCAGATACATTAACCCACTCTGCCTGTTACTCCACCCACCCAAACAGAAATTCAGACAATTAGACACGCAAAGCTTTTACCATGTAGACTAGCATATGAAGTCTTCCCTGATACACTAACCGTACCCTACTGTCTCCATGGCGGATAGGCAACCAGGTTGAAACAATGAACGCGTGTGCAAATATTTTAAAAGACATGATCCGCAAATAAAAATCCACATTTAAAAAAGCCAAGTTGATTTCGAATAGAACCTTTAAAGTGAACAAGCAAACCTTCCCTGCCAAAAACAATCCAATAGACAAACAAATATTATTTACAGCATAGATTATTCAGATGTACAGTAGTTCTTAAAATGATTCCATCACATTGGTTACTAAGCAACAACTGAGTTTCTGCTCCATTCCGAGTGGAGAAAGGACAGGAGACGTTAAGGACAGACAAAGTTAATAATAGGCTGATGGCCCAAAGATTTAAGTTCTTACGATGCAGCCAATAGAATACTCAGCATTATTGAGACCTGGGTTCAATGGTATTAGGGTCAAGCAGCATGGAGTGCAACACTACTGTCGTGAGACCCGACTGACTGATTTGCGGTCAGTCTGTGGTCTGCACACAAACACGGGCTCAGGAAGTCACAGTAAATCTCCCTAGTGTTACATCGTCCCTACAACAGCAGCAGACAAATGGGTCAACATAAAATTGCAGAGGGAATCATTTTACTACAACCCTGGAGAGGGAAAATAGAACAGCTGGCTGGCAGGTCAGTCAACACTTGGAGAGAAAGGACAAAACCCTCAGTTGTTCTTCAGTAAAGAATGACTAACTTCCAATTGCTCTTTTTATTACAGTATATTTTTCAATCAATACAAATCTTACAATTCTATGGATACAGTATATAAACAATCTCAATAAAAAAAAGTGGCACTTGCAAAAGAGAAACAAAAATAAAGCAGACCTTTTTTTTTTTAAACACAAAATGGGACCATTCTTTCTCAGGATGATGTCACAGTGGCATTTTGATAGCCATCTTCTCTATGCTGGTTCAGTGTAACAACCTGCTCTTAGTGGAGTGCAAACAGTAGCATTGCTTAGGAATTAGGTAAGGGTACATGGGGCCTGAAATTCTAAATGTTTCATAATCCGATTCTATATGACAGACAGAAAATGATAGGTGGAAGAGGCAAGACTTCATGTGTAACACATGTAAAAACAAAAAGTGCAGTTGAATCTTAGACAGCCGCCTGGCCCTGTAACCGGAATATTTCCCACTAGTGACACTGTAACCAGTCTAGCTCCCGGTGACTGGTCTTTACATGTGAACTCAGAGCAGCAGAGAAATGAAGAGGGCCAAGATGGGGGTACAATTCTCACAGATAACCCCCCCAGGGGCGCGATAGAGCCGGAGAACGAGACAAGAGTGTAGCATTTTACAACGCAAAGGCAAGCAGTAACATTAGATATGCAGCTGATAATGGGGAATAACAAGGGGTCCTTTGGAAAACCATAAGAAAAGACTGAACTGAAACCTTACTCACCATTGTGCTTTGGACATGACCCGCAGGCCTTTCTGATTGCCTCATGGAGTGAATCGATTTCCATTTGGGGGGGGTGCTAGAAATGACTGATCGGAAACATGTGGACTGGGAGGGGGGGACAGTATACATCTACAATGTCAAGAAATGTTCCTGTAAGGCCAGTACTCCACTTGATAAATTGCATGAATTGAAAACAAACCTTGGACAAGTTGTCCATTAGATTAGAATCAATACCATTTATGCCCGAGGTCGAGTTACATGTGGTAACATTTAGACCGGTGGAATCAATTACAAATGTACATCTGAAGCCGGGAGAAGAATCAAGGGAAATGGGTCGGACAATAATTGAGGAAGCATTCACAACTGACCCAATATCTGCTCATGCTTGGGTGTTGTGGGTAAATGGCTCTTTTCGGGGTTGCAGAGCAGTCAAGCTCGGGTTGGGGAGACTTAGGTTTGCCTGGTTATCAGAAGGTGAACAAGCAGGCTTGATAAGAAGTACAGTGCAAACAAAGGATCAAAATCAGCTCATAAAAACATACGAATGGAGAGTGCTCCCGCTGTGATGGGTAAAACATAAGAACTTCAGTCATCAAGCAACCTGACAGTGCAGTCTAACAGGCTGCGTATGAATGAGGAAGTTTGTTTTGCATTTCATCCTTCATGGACTTTGTTACAGGTGGTGTGTGTACTCTGTGTGTGTGTGTGTGTGTGTTGATAAAAACCACAAAGGGAGGGTAAAAACAGGAAATCCCCTACACATAACCCCTGACCCTGACAGTCATCCCAGATATGGACTCTTCTTCTTATGTTCCCAGCACAGTTCACACCACAGGGTTTCCCAGCCTAGGACTCAGGAGCCTGGGTAACCTCCTTGGCAGGAAGTATAGTCTCTTACCAATGGTCAGGAGTTGCAGGTCATCTCCATGGCGACTGGTCAAGGTATGCTGTACGTGTGTAAGTGGTTTCAGAAGGGATAAGGGGAAGAGTCCTGCACATCCCAAAACACCTCGAGCTGAGAGGGAGAGAAATGTTAATAGATTTTGATCAATTATTCTCGAAAGACACATTTAATCGAAGCATGGCAGTCTACTGACCTTTAGGGCACGTCCTGTGCATGTGGGAGTGGGGCTGAAGAGTGAGGGTGAGGTCCGGCCCCTAGCAGTTACACTGCTGCTTGGTCTGTGCGGTGGTACCTCTGGGCTGTCTCAGCTGCCTCAGAGAAGAATCTCCATACTGGATACCTGAACCCATCCGTTCTGGGTCCAACTCACCTGACAGAGGCAAGGCGCATTTTTTTTTTTTACCTTTATTTAACCTGGTAAAATAACAGGGTAAGGGTGGTAACAGGGTAAGAACAAATTCTTATTTACAACGGTGCCCTATGGGACTCCCAATCACAGCCGGATGTGATACAGTCTGGATGTGAACACACATACAGTGACTTCGGAAAGTATTAAGACCCCTTGACTTTTTCCATATTTAGTTTGTTACAGCCTTATTCTAAAATGGATTATATAAGTGAAAAAAGGTTTAGACATTATTATTTACATAATAATTCAGACCCTTTGCTATGAGAGTCCAAAATTGAGCTCAGGTGCATCCTGTTTCCATTGATCATACTTGAGATGTTTCTACAACTTGATTGGAGTCCACATGTAGTAAATTCAATTGATTGGACATAATTTGGAAAGACACACACCTGTCTAAACCAAGCCATAAGGTCGAAGGAATTGTTTGTAGAGCTCCAAGACAGGATTGTGTCGAAGCATAGATCTGGGGAAGGCTACCAAAACATTGAAGGTCCCCAAGAACACAGTGGCCTCCATCATTCTTAAATTAAAGAAGTTTGGAACCACCAAGACTAGAGCTGGCTACCCAGCCAGTGAGCAATCGGGGGGGAGAAGGGCCTTGGTCAGGGAGGTGACCAAGAACCCGATGGTCACTCTGACATGGCTCCAGAGTTCCTGTGTGGAGATGGGAGAACCTTTCAGAAGGACAACCATTTCTGCAGCACTCCACCAATCAGGCCTTTATGGTAGTGGCCAGACGGAAGCCACTCTTCAGTAAAAAGGTACATAACAGCCCGCTTGGAGTTTGCCAAAAGGCACCTAAAGGACACTCTGGTCTGATGAAACCAAGATTGAACTCTTTGGCCTGAATGCCAAGCGGAGGAAACCTGGCACCATCCCCCTACGGTGAAGCTTGGTGCATCATGCTGTGGGGATGTTTTTCAGCGTCAGGGACTGGGAGACTAGTCAGGATCGAGGGAAAGATGAACGGAGAAAAGTACAGCGAGATCCTTGATGAAAACCTGCTTCAGACCTCAGACTGGGGGCAAAGGTTCACCTTCCATCAGGACAACGTCCCTAAGCACACAGCCAAGACTACACAGGAGTGGCTTGTGGACAAGTCTCTGAATGAGTGGCACAACCAGAGCATTTCTGGAGAGACCTAAACATAGCTGTGCAGTGACACTCCCAATCCAACCTGACAGAGCTTGAGAGAATCTGCAGAGAAAAATGGGAGAAACTCCCCAAACATAGGTGTGCCAAGCTTATATCGCCATACCAAAGAAGACTAGAGGCTGTAATCGCTGCCAAAGGTGTTTCGGCAAAGTAGAGTAAAGGGTCTCAATACTTTTGTAAATGTGATATTTCAGTTAAAAATGTTTTTTTATTAAATTTGCAAAAAAATGAAATAATGTTTTTGCTTTGTCATTATGGGGTATTGTGAGGGGGAAAAAACTATTTAATCCATTTTAGAAGGCTGTAATGTAACAAAATGTGGAAAAAGTCAAGGTCTGAATACTTTCTAAATGCACTGTATTTAATAGGGGTAAGTAAGGTGACTAAGCAACAGGATGTAAGATAAATAGAGAAGCAGCAGCTTGTTTGTGAGTGGGTGTAGAGTCAGTATAAATGTATGTGCATATTATGAGTGTGTAGGGCCCTGCGAGTGCGCATAGAGAAAATATAAAAATAGGTCAATAAAAGATACAAGGTTAACTCAGATGGTCTTAGCTTATCGATTTATCATTCTTATTGCTTGGCGATGGAAGCTGTTCAAGAACCTGTTGGTGCCAGACTTAATGCACCGGATTCCGCTTGCCGTGCGGAAGCAGAGAGAATAGCGTATGGGCTTGGGTGGTTGGAGTCTAACGATTTTCAGGGCCTTCTTTCCACACCACCTGATATAGAGGTCCTGGTTGGCAGGGAGCCCCAGTGATGTACTCGGTTGTCCACACCATCCTCTTTAGCGCCATGCGATCGAGGGCGGTGCTATTGCCACACCAGGCAGTGATGCAGCCAGTCAAGATGCTCTCAATGGTACAGCTGTAGAACTTTGAGGATTGGAGGGCCCACATGCTAAACTCGCCTCCTCGTTTCCTGTAGTCCACGATCAGGTGGTATTACTGACATTGAGGGAGAATTTGTTGCTCTGGCACCACACTGCCAGGTCACTGACATCCTCCCTGTAGGCTGACTCATTGTCGCCGGTGATCAGGCCTATCCCCATAGTGTCTTCAGCAAACTTGATGGTGGTGTTGTGTGGCCACGCAGTCGTGGGTGAACAGGCAGTACAGGAGGGGACTAAGCACATACCCGTGGGGCACCTGTGTTGAGGGTCAGCGTGGCAGAGGTGATGTTGCCTACCATCACCACCTGGGGTCGGCCCGTCAGGAAGTCCAGGATTCAGTTGCGGAGGGAGGTGTTCAGACCCCCGAGTCCTAAGTTCGGTGACGAGCATGGAGGTGACAATAGTGTTGAAAGCTGATCTGTAGCCAATGAACATCATTCTCGCCTAGGTATTCCTCTTATCTAGGTGGGCGAAGGCAGTGTGGAGAGCAATTGAGGATGTACAATCTATGGATCTGTTGGGGCAGTATGGAAATTGGAGTGGGTCTCGGCCAGGGTGTCTGGGATGGTGGAATTAATGTATGCCATAACCAGCCATCCAAAGACCTTCATGATTACTGAAGTGAGTGCTACTAGGAGGGAGTCATTGTGGCAGGAAGCCTTAGAGTTCTTAAGAACAGGGATGATTGTAGTCATCTTAAAACATGTGGGGATTACAGACTGGGATATCATCTTCATGCTAAAATACCTCAAGTTTCAGCATGATAATGCTGAGGCCCCATGTATCTGTACACAATTCCTGGAAGCTGAAAATATCCAATTTCTTCCATGGCCTGCATACTCAGCAGATATGTCACCCATTGAGCATGTTTGGGATGCTCTGGATCGACAGCGTGTTCCAGTTCTCGCCAATATCCATCAACTTCGCACATCCATTGAAGATGAGTGGGACAACATTCCACAATCAACAGCCTGATCAACTCTATGTGAAGGAGATGTGTCGCGCTGCATGAGGCAAATGGTGGTAACACCAGATACTGACTGGTTTTCTGATCCACACCCCAATTATATATATTTTTTAAGGTATCTGCGACCAACAGATGCATATCTGTATTCCCAGTCAAGCGAAATCCATAGATTAATGAATTTATTTCAATTGACTGATGTCCTTATATGAACTGTAGCTCAGTAAAAAAAATGAAATGGTTGAGTTTATATTTTTCTTCAGTGTACGTTAAATCAAGACAGACCAAGACACACAGAGCACACACATATCACTAGGCGTAAACAACATGAGACATCCCAAAACCATACACATTGAACTTGTTTGATAGTAAGATTGAAAATCAAACAGAAACACATTTTTAGCACAAACACACCTCATAAGTAAACTGTTTGTTTACCTGACTCTATCTTGTTGAGGATGGTACGGGCGGTTTTGAGGAAGGCCTCCTCCACATTCTCCCCTGTCAGAGCGCTAGTCTCCAGGAACATCAGTTCTGTAACAGTCAGTCAACTCGATACTCTAATCCCAATTAAACTAATACAGGTTTAAAAACTTGTGGAAATTACAACTACCTGAGATTAGAGTTGACTAAAAAGGGGAGCGATGGAGTGCGGAAAAGGGTGAGAGAAAGGGTGAGAGAGTTGTGAAATGGGAGCCAGGGAACCGGCCTGAGTAGAGGAGAGAAGGGTGAAAGTGACGGTGAGAGAAAGGGTGAGAGACAGTTGTGAAATGAGAGCCAGGGAAACGGCCTGAGTAGAGGAGAGAAGGGTGAGAGTGACGGTGAGAGAAAGGGTGAGAGACAGTTGTGAAATGAGAGCCAGGGAAACGGCCTGAGTAGAGGAGAGAAGGGTGAGAGTGACAGTGAGAGAAAGGGTGAGAGACAGTTGTGAAATGAGAGCCAGGGAAACGGCCTGAGTAGAGGAGAGAAGGGTGAGAGATGGACAGACAAGACAGTTACCGTTCTCCTGTGCGAAGCGAGACGCCTCGAGGAAGGTGACCTCTCGGTCCGCGTCCAGGTCCTTCTTATTGCCGCACAGGATGATGACGATGTTGGGGCTGGCCAGCGTCCGCGCGTCTGTCAGCCAGTCGGTCAGGGCGTTGTACGTCTCCCGGCTAGAGGAAAGACACAGGAGGGGAGAACTGATTCAAATCGTGTTTCCTTAGGGAAAGGCATGTTCAATAGGGAATGGGACGTTACTTTTGAAAAGGCAGAGTTGTGAATTGTGTTTTCATGACAGCATCAGAGGTCAAATAGAAGAAGTACTTGGATGAAGGGGAGGGGGGGATGATAAGTTGAAAACTGCTAATATTCTCAACTAACACTTTAACCTCTCTCTGTGGACTAATGTTATTTTTGAGAAATATGAGAGAAATATGTCACCCCCCCTTTTCCCTCCTCAAGGACAGATGGAGTCCGATACCACGTCACACCTCTTTTTTGTTGTTGTTGCAAAGTCCCCGATCACCATGGTGACAGCATGCTGGTGTCCATGGCAATGTGAAAACAATGAGCAGAAGGGTGTCGACTAATGTCCCACAGCGAGGCGGCTTAACCATGACGTCAGCATAGAGGTAAGCGATGACGACCCCTCTGCCTCAGCATAGCTCTCTCACACCACACGCTTCCATCTCTCCCTCTCCCCATATTCTCTCCCTCTCCCCATATTCTCTCCCTCCCTGCTCTCTTCTCTCTCGCTCGGTTGACACTCTTGTCTAATGGAGTTTTGCTTTCCGGGCTGCCTGCCTCCTGTCTGGAGACGCCACTTTATTACAGGCCCTGTCATTCTGCATCACACACTTTTATTACAGGCCCTGTCATTCTGCATCACAAACTTTATTAAAGCCCACCTGACAGGACACCATTCACTCCATCTTGATTATGAGACAGGCAGTGCCATGGCAACTCTGGGCTTATTAAATAAAAACTCTTGGCTTGGTGCTGCCATACAAATGTCTCCATCTCTGACTCAGAGTGTCTAAGTGCTCCTGACAGACTCTCCATAGGCCTGTTGAAATTCAACATCTCTAGTCAGTCTCTCCGTGCTCTATGCTAACTCCCATGCCTGGGTGTGTGTGCATGCGTGTGTGGGTGTGCGTGTGTGCGTGTATGCGTGCGTGCGTGTATGCGTGTGTGTGACCAGTAAAATCAGTGCGACGTTCATTGGTTCACCTACCTTGTGATGTCATAGACGAGCAGCGCCCCTGCCGCTCCGCGGTAGTAGCTACGAGTCACAGACCTGGGAGAGGGCAGACAGAAAGCACTGTTAACCAATCACAGAACCAGAATACAATCTGTCAACCAATGAGAGGACGGGTCAGCGGTAATGGCACTCAGGGTAACCAATGGGAGATCTTTACCTGAAGCGCTCCTGTCCGGCTGTGTCCCAGATCTGTAGTTTAACCGTTTTACCCCCGACGTTGACCACCCTGGACCCAAACTCGACCCCGATGGTGTGGTTGGAGTCCTGCTTGACTGCACAGGCAGAGACCAATAAAATAAAATACAAAAATTGAGAGAGAAGCCACAAACATCACCGCACTGTTTGTTTATGTCTCATCCTTTATTAAAATGTCTGTTTTTACAGATGGCTGCTTTGTGAAAAACAGCCTCAAATCAAATGTATTTGTCACATACACATGGTTAGCAGATGTTAATGCTAGTGTAGTGAAATGCTTGTCTAAAGAGTAGGTGTGACTGCCTAGTTATTAGGCCTAAGTTGCCAAGACTTCACAGAAACATTTCCTGGTTAATTCCCAGAGCTGATCTATATTGTGCTGGTGCGTTGTGCTTGTTTAAAAGACCAGAACAGTTCGCGTCAGAAGCCTCTTCGGAAGCCTCATCAGCATACCAGAGGGTTAAAGAGCTACTGCCTCTCCCAGGTCCAGAGATTAACGCAGTCAAAGCCCTTCTCTCAAGCTACTGACAGGACTGGGAGTTAGAGGTCTTTATCTCATTTGCACATCAGTGTGTGTGGACATCCGCTACATGAGCGAGCGAGCATGTGTGTGTGTCAGTGTGCAGAGATACTTGTAACGTTTCTATATTATTGTACATAAACAATGCATGTGGGTGTTGTGTATTTGCAGGACAGGGGGCGACCAGCATCGGTACTACTTACACTTGGTCTCAATGAACTGGTGCAGGAGGCAAGATTTCCCTGCCCCAGCACTTCCAATGACCAGGAACTTAAACAGGAAGTCTGAAATGAGAGAGAGCGTGGACAGAAATCAATACAACGCCAGCGGCTCTAACAGTTGAACTTGAGACCAATCCTTAAGTCGTCCTGTGATCGTGAGCTGCTCACTGTCACCGAGTTGCCAACGGTCCCAAATTAGCTGGCTAATCACTACCCTGCGTGCGAGTGTGACGGCATGTTAACATTGATGCTACTTTGCAAAGCGGCTTGTTAAAAGGATGGAGGTAAAAGAGACGCCTAAATTAACAATGAGAGAGGATGTGTTGTCGACCACTGAGAGGTGTAATCCCATAGGACATCACTCCTCGCTATGAGAGAGATTGAGTTGTATCATCCGGTCTGTCTCCTCAGGCTTTGGAACTGCTCCTGATTTCCCCCAATAAAGAGCCAAGCTTATCTGTACGGTGTGGCTCGTCTCAGAGTACACTGAGTGACAGCGATAGCATCCAGGAGCCCTGCCAAAACAGTCTCCCAGCCTCTGACCTCATACCACCCTCACCAATCTGACCAAAGGGCTCGATGACTCAATGTTGCAGCGCAACCCTTGACTAGACAGACAGGCTCCTAGCTAGGTGAGCTCCATGCAACTAGCCTGAGTGTTGCACTGACATTCAGATGCAGTGTTTCCCCTATATTCAAATCATGGCTACCACAAAAACATGTTTTGTTTTTTTAAATAATAATTTAAAAACACTCTCCCTGACCGTCTATACAGTTGAAGTCAGAAGTTTACATACACCTTAGCCAAATACAGTTTGGCAAAAAAAAAAAGTTTATAATTCCTGACATTTAATCCTAGAAAAAAATTCCCTGTCTTAGGTCAGTTAGGATCCCAACTTTATTTTATGAATGTGAATGATATGAATGTCTAGAGAGAATGAATTATTTCAGCTTTTATTTATTTGGGTCAAACGTTTCTGGTAGCCTTCCACAAGCTTCCTACAATAAGTTGGGTGAATTTTGGCCCATTCCTCCTGACAGAGCTGGTGTAACTGAGTCAGGTTTGTAGGCTTCCTTGCTCACACACGCTTTTTCAGTTCTGCCCACAAATTTTCTATAGGATTGAGTTCAGGGCTTTGTGAAGGCCACTCCAATACCTTCACTTTGTTGTCCTTAAGCCATTTTGCCACAACAAGTATGCTTGGGGTTATTGTCCATTTGTGACCAAGCTTTAACCACCTTACTGATGTCTTGAGATGTTGCTTCAATATATCCACATAATTTTCCCTTCTCATAATGCCATCTATTTTGTGAAGTGCACCAGTCCCTCCTGCAGCAAAGCACCTCCACAACATGATGTTGCCATCCCCGTGCTTCACGGTTGGGATGGTGTTCTTCGGCTTGCAAGCCTCCCCCTTTTTCCTCCAAACATAACGATGGTCATTATGGCCAAACAGTTCTATTTTTGTTTCATCAGACCAGAAGACATTTCTCCAAAAAGTATGATCTTTGTCCCCATGTGCAGTTGCAAACCGTAGTCTGTTTTTTTTATGGCGGTTTTGGAGCTGTGGCTTCTTCCTTGCTGAGCGGTCTTTCAGGTTATGTCGATATAGGACTTGTTTTACTGTGGATATAGATACTTCTGTACCGGTTTCCTCCAACATCTTCACAGGGTCCTTTGCTGTTGCTCTGGGATTGATTTCCACTTTTCGCACTGAAGTACGTTCATCTCTAGGAGACAGAATGCATATTCTTCCTGAGCGGTAAGATGGCTGCGTGGTCCCATGGCGTTTATACTTGCGTACTATATGTTTGTACAGATGAGCATGGTACATTCAGGCATTTGGAAATTGCTCCCGAGGATGAACCAGACTTGTGGAGGTCTACAATTTTTTTCTGAGGTCTTGGCTGATTTCTTTAGATTATTCCATGATGTCAAGCAAAGAGGCACTGAGTTTGAAGGTAGGCCTTGAAATACATCCACAGGTACACCTCCAATTGACATCAATTAGCCTATCAGAAGCTTCTAAAGCCATGACAAAGGCACAGTCAAGTTAGTGTATGTAAACTTCTGACACACTGGAATTGGGATACAGTGAATTATAGGTGAAATAATCTATCTGTAAACAATTGTTGGAACAAATACTTGTCATGCAAAGTAGATGTCCTGACTGACTTGCCAAAACTATAGTTTGTTAACAAGAAATTTGTGGAGTGGTTGAAAAACGAGCTTTAATGACGCCAAACTAAGTGTATATAAACTTCCGACTTCAACTATATATATAAAAGTTTTATAAGATCATCTTTGAGAACTAACAACCACTGAAATAAAACCTAGACGACCTAAAATCTAAAATACCTCAAATGTCATGGGCATGGGGGCCCCCATTGATTTTGTTACCATGTTTGAGTCACTCAGATAGCATAACACAGCATAAAACATGGCAGAAACGTGTAGAACTGTAGAAAACGTGCTTTAAAAACAGCAACATTTTGTCTCTGCTGCCCCTTCCCCGCTAACTGCACCACAACTGCCTGAAAAAGATCCTAGGGGAAACACTGAGCTGGCTACATGGCGGCAAGTGTATAAGAACGGAGGCGGTCTATTCACAAACAGTCCTATGTATAGCCGACCGGGGCCGAGTACATCTGCACAACACAGATGGGTTACACTGGGGCAGCTGCACAGATCTAGTGGTGTGTTGGACCGGGCCTGGTACTTGACCCATCCTACGCACATGACCGTCTGGCTGGGGCCTTGACGTGTGGGACACAGAGCGGTCCAAAGACGGCCTTTGTGCCGTGACCACAGATAAGTCAGAGGTCAGGGGCCATTTGCATGCGTAGGCCAGGGTTCCACCAAGCCGTACAGGGAACAATGGGGAATTGAAGAGGGAGAGGCTGGCTGTGTGTGGAAAGGGGCAGCAGTAGTATAGAGTGAAGGATGCACAAGTCTCCCCCCACACACACACACGTGAGTCAAGCTGCAGGAAAAACACTCAGGCCCCTCACTGAGTTAAGGCTAGTTGTTGCATTTACTGGGAGATTACAATACCAGTCAAAAGTTTAGACACACCTACTCATTCCAGGGTTTTTATTTGAATGTTGTAGAATAATAGTGAATACATCAAAACTCTGAAATAACGCATACGGAATCATGTAGTAACCAACAAACAAGTGTTAAACAAATCAAAATATATTTGAGATTCTTCAAAGTAGCCACCCTTTGCCTTGATGACAGTTTTGCAGACTCCTGGCATTCTCTCAACCAGCTTCATGAGGTAGTTCCCTAGAATGCATTTCAATTAAAAGGTGTGCCTTGTTAAAAAGTACATTTGTGGAATTTCTTTCCTTCTTAATGCATTTGAGCTAGTCAGTTGTGTTGTGACGTGGTAGGGTTGGTATACAGAAGATAACCTTCTACCTGTTCGGTAGAAGACCAAATCCATATTATGGCAAGAACAGCTCAAATAAGCAAAGAAAAACAACAGTCCATCATTACATTAAGACGTGAAGGTCAGTCAATGCAGAACATCTCAAGAACTTTGGAATGTTTCTTGAAGTGCATTCACAAAAACCATCAAGCGCTATGATGAAACTGCCTCTCATGAGGACTGCCACAGGAAAGGAATACCCAGAGTTACCACTGCTGCAGAGGATATGTTCTTTAGAATATCTGCACCTCAGATTGCTGTAAAGAAACCACTACTAAAGGACAACAATAAGAAGAAGAGACTCGCTTAGGCCAAGAAACAAGAGCAATGGACATTTGACCAGTGGAATTCTGTCCTTTGGTCTGATGAGTCCAAATGTGAGATTTTTGGTTCCAACCGCTGTGTTTTTCTGAGATGCAGAGTAGGTGAACGGATTATCTCCGCATGTGTGGTTTTCACCGTGAAGCATTGTGGAGGTGTGATGGTGGTTTGTTGGGGACATTGTGGGTGATTTTGTTAGAATTTAAAGGCATGGCTACCACAGCATTCTGCAGCGATACGCCATCCCATCTGGTTTGTGCTTAGTGGGACAATCATTTAGTTTTTCCACAGGACAATGGCCCAACACACCTCCAGGCTATGTAAGGGCTATTTGACCAAGAAGGAGAGTGATGGAGTGCTGCATCAGATGACCTGGCCTCCACAATAACCCGACCTCAACCCAATTGAGATGGTTTGGGATGAGTTGGACCGCAGAGTGAAGGAAAAGCAGCCAACAAGTGCTCAGCATGTGGGAACTCCTTCAAGACTTTTGTAAAAGTATTCCAGGTGAAGCTGGTTGAGAGAATGCCAAGAGTGTGCAAAGCTGTCATCAAGGAAAAGGGTGGCTATTTGAAGAATCTCAAATATATTTTGATTTAACACTTTTTTGGTTACTACATGATTCCATGTGTTATTTCATAGTTTATGTCTTCACTATTACTCTACAATGTAAAAAAAAATAAAAAATTAAGAAAACCACTCGAATGAGTAGGTGTGTCCAAACTTTTGACTGGTACTGTATTTCAATTACGTTTCCAACTGTCAGTGCCTGACTCTTCACCTCAACTTTCTGATTGATTTGCAGACTGTGCTGTTGACCGCTCTGCTGCTAGTAGGCTAATCAGCTTGGCTACAAAGCAGGCCAGTCAAATAGTCAATATTGTAACTCGAGTAAATGACTCGACTCCCACTGATGAAAAGGAAAGAGCTGGGGATGAGATTGCTCCTTTGTTCTTCTGTGACATTTAAAAACACATTAAGTTCTCCTGCAGCCAGCTATTCTCCAACCCATAAATCAACCATGACCTATTTATACTAGCGTGTGTGGTTTACTCAAGCAACATGACCATGAGGACACATTCATGGCAAGGTAGGTACCCACTAGAGGCCTTATCACACCTTGTTTTCTGTTTCTCGACAGAAACACTTATCAAAGACAACCTGTGTGTGAACGTGACTGATGGAAATGCCTGTCTAGGCCTTACCCCGGAAGGGAATATTTGAGTCATTGTATTTACACCATAATAACGCCACAAGTATTTTGTTGGGTATAAGCTATAGTAAACAGCAGGCAGGATTTGGCAGGAATAACAGCCTGATCACACACACACACATCCTCCTGTTCTTCACCTGCTCTGAATCAGACCCGTGTTACCTCTGGAGCCAAGCCATATACTATCTTACTGTGCTGGGCTTCATCAGTGTGTGTACACACTAAGACAGCCATTCCCCTAACCGAGAGACTGTGTGATGCGTTTTGTGTTCGGGTAAAAAATAAAAAGCACAGTCGGCCCAATCCTTCACTGAGAGCCAACGTGAATTAGTGAATGCAGCTTCTGCTAGTCTGCTTTGTGTAGTCACGTGTCTCCCCTGTGACTGTTGTTCTGCCCTCCTTTCCTTTATCCCTTCTAGTACTTAGAAGGGGAAAAAAAGCCCATGAGTAAATCAATGAAGACTATTACAGCTGTGCTCTATGTACCATTAGTGCAGAGCACTCCACCCCTAATGTTGACCTGCTGGTGTAGCATTTCAGAGAGAGAGAGCAAAAGAGAGACTATCATTATCGAGTGAGGGAGACAGATGGAGAGACACAGATGGAGAGACACGTGTGTGTTTGTGTCAAGCAGGGGGTTGAGCAAGCTGCAACAGGAGAGGAGTGAGTATCCAAGGTGTGCTGTTGTTACATAAACAAAAACCAATCCATTTGCCACAGCATAAGAAAATGAATAGGCCTGGCTACAGTAAAACACTTAGCTACACTACACAGCATGTCCAAAGCATGTTTACAAGGTTCAAATGTATATTTTCGGCATAAAGATTCCAAGACAATGGTCAAAGGAAGATAAAAACGGCATTTTTTTCCATTGGTGAAAATAACAAGAGCGGTTTAAGGCACTGCATTGCAGTGTCAGGAGGCACCACTACAGATCCAGGTTCGGTACCGGCCAGCGCGACCGGGAGACCCATGAAGAGATGCACAATTGGCCCAGCATCGTCCGGGTTAGGGGAGGGTTTGGCCGGCTGGGATGTCATTGTCCCATCGCACTCTGGCGGGCCGGGTGCATGCAAGCTGATTTCAGTCGCCAGCTGTAAGGTGTTTCCTCCTACACATTGGTGCGGCTGGCATCCGGGTTAAGCGAACAGGGTGTTATGAAGCAGTGCAGCTTAGCGGGGTTGTGTTTGTGTTTATAATATAATAATAAAGTAGAACAACAAGATTGTTTGTTAGTAACACACCAATGTAAATGTCTTGGATTGGTCTTGGATTGGCCCCCATGGAATTGGATTTTAAAATATGTAGGTTACATTGTCGTTTAAAAAGTGACACGAGAAGAATTAACATTCAGGAGATTAGATTAATGTGGAATAGAATTAATAGAATCCCCATTCTAGCTGACAAGTCAAGCAAGCTTATACATGCAAGCACAAAAAACAAGACGTTTGTTTTGGGATTTCTACAGTTCTTAAAATCAGTCAGCCTTTTAAACCTCTTAATAATGAGTATGTTTACATGCACATTAATCATTTGATATTAAACTGATTATGACCGTAGGCAGATTATGCAATAGTCATGCAAACACCTTACTCTACTTCTCTTAAAATCGGTGTACGGTCCAAATCGAAGTAAGCATACAAACGATTAAAACACCTGGTTTTCTAAGCAATCTTTCAAATTATTAGGACATATTAAACACCTTAAATCAGCGTTCCAGTGGTGTATTTGATCTGAGCAAAGTGCTAGCACCAGCCACGCGAGCCTTCCTCTTTACCGCGAGTGAAGTGTGTTCAGAACAATTTAGCAATAACGTTAGTTAGAAAGTAGCCTTCGAAGTAGTTTTCACATTCAAACTGTGTTCGAACCGAGAATCAAATATGCTTCCCCCAAAAAATAGCCGATTTCTGATGTATCCGTGTAAAACAGCATTATTATGGAAATTGTTCTTGCAAAGCATGTCATAGTTTTAATCGAACTAACGTTAGCTATTATATTAATATGACTATCCACAATAATCGCATTAGTGTGTGCATGTAACTCAAAGACATCTTTGTTCAAGTTCAGAGGAAGTCACATGCAAAACATTGTTACAGTCTTGTTTGAAATGTTTATATGAATTCCCGACATGATCTCATATAGCAAGCTAGTTATGAAGGTGATGAGGATGCTGGTATCTGTACCCTGGGGCTGG
The DNA here is from genome assembly GCF_036934945.1 of Oncorhynchus masou masou. Taxonomy (NCBI): domain Eukaryota; kingdom Metazoa; phylum Chordata; class Actinopteri; order Salmoniformes; family Salmonidae; genus Oncorhynchus; species Oncorhynchus masou. Next base: position 53,615,517 of record NC_088224.1, on the reverse strand, counting down.
GGTGTCATTGCAAATGCATATCAGATCAGGGCTCTCCGACCATGTTCCTGGAGAGCTACCCTCCAGTCGGTTTTCGCTTCAAAACTAACAGGATTAAGTTGGTCAACCAACGAATTATTAGAACCAAGTGCGCTTGGTTAAGAGTTGGAGTGAAAACCTAGAGGGTGGCTCTCCGGGAACAGGGTTGGAGAGCCCGGTCGTTAGCAAAAATGCATCACTTGAGAAATTAGCTAACCCCACCACTTCTAACTTTTCAATCCCAAGGGCACATGACTAACTAGCTAAATCAAAAGGAGGTCTGTTAAATTAAGCCAAAGGACTGCAAATACAGCTTCTAGCTATAACTAAACTTACTGCCGTAAACTAGCCACCGAAATTAGCTATTCCAATGTTTTGTTGATAATATTTCAAAAGGAGTTACTTATTGACTAACTTTGGGACACAACTCCCTCTTGGAGTGAAACCAATACAATAGACTCGATGTTGTGTACTAAAACTATTTCTTGACAATTTTAGGAAGCTCTCCCCGCTACTCTCTACCCACTCCTTCTGGCTACGAGACAGTGGTGACACAAGACAGTGTTGATTTCAAGATACCTAGTGGAAATTAACTAAGTAGACCAGCTGCTATTCTATACGTCTATGGGATACCCACCCCGTTAAGTAGACCGGAACTGATTATTTTTGTTCAATGGTAAACGGCCTGAGTGAACTATCTTCATTTATCCACCATCTTCAGCTAGCTAACAGGCTAACTAAACGTACCGTATGTTTCAGACATGTCGGCCCCCGCTTTAAAAACGATGGACTCAGTTGGCTTTTCTTCGTTTATTTCTTCGTACCGTATGTAAAGGGTGTGGTGTTGTTTTCTAATGTGGCAATTACTCCTCGTTTTAGATTTCTGACTTCGCCACACCGTTTCCTTTCCTTCCTCCAACAACACCATTTATTCTTCGATGAGGTTTAAAAGCGGTTGGCATCCAATAAATGTTGCATTACCGCCACCTACTAGACTGGAGTATAACTTTGCTTGAAAAAAATATATAAAATATGAACTACCATCTAACACTACACTCACAATTTGTTTTAAATATACAAAATAAAGAAAGAAACACCATACTCCACTATTTAGTCCTACCACCATACCCTGTAACTCTTCTGACGTCAAGTCTCACACACCCAAATACATCTCTGCAGCTGCCACCTCAACCTCAATTTTCTGCGACTTACATTCCATCCCTCCAGTACAGTTGATAACCATTGCTATAAATGCTAAAAAAAAAGCTTACTGAAACATATATCACTTGTTGGTTTATCACTCTGTACTGATACAGATCTACCACTCACACCACTTCTCTTAGGGTCCCTCCCCCTTGACCCGTCTTCCATTGCTTTCTTCACTTTATTTTGGTGAGTAGCGAAAAGTATATTGAATCCAGTCACTTAACAAATTGGTCAAGAATTTCATCTTAGGACAGCGATTATTATTAGTGATTCACTCCACTGCAGCCGTTGCCAGGGCTGGCAACTTTTGAAGAAAGCTTTTTCCCCCCAGGAAAATTGAACTGTTTTAAAGCTAAACTCCTGCAATTATATGCATTTTGACATGACTTAGGTCCATGACAAGGGTGGGAATAAAACGCAGGTCAGGTGTATTCAGAATGCTTTGAACATTAATTGAACACTCATTTGACAACTTTGTTACTTTTAAAGTATGAAATTTAAAGTATGCTAATAGTTTATTAAACTTTTTTTTTTTTTTTAGGTGGATTGACACTTTATTCAGACAGTAATTAAGTTAGACGGGGAGACAGGCACATAGGAGAAACTGTGGGAAGGTCAGCAGGAATACTCAGGAATGCTCAGAAATACTCATATTAATGGTTGATGGCAGTGGGTAACCAAATCATAGATTGCAGTCTCCTTGTCCATAGACTACTTTTAAGGTAAGGACACAAACATTTAGTATTTGTCATTAAAACAGGACTGGAAGAAAATCCTGCTTGCTCTCCAGGAGGGTTGGCCACCCCTGATCCATGTTTCCCAATGGGTGTTAATAAATGTTCTTGTTATAACAATTAATTTCTCAATCACCCAATCTTTAAAAAAAGAATATCAATATTCAGGCGGTTTATGCCTACTAGTTGAAGATCATTTTCATCATCTTACTATACATAGACAAAATATGTTATCTGTGTATGATCTGTGAGTCCCCCTACCATCTCTAGCTAACACGTGCACAATACTAAAATAGCCTGGAACAATTCATATCCAATGCTTATTTGTAGGACATATTCAAAACTGTCCACGATTGGCTGCAAAAATAAATAGCAGCATTATAATTCATTTTCAAAGACACATGTAAGTATATCAGACACTGTAAAAACTGGGAAGAAGTGAAACAATTAAATAATGTAAGTGTGGGGAAAATCAGGTCACCCTACCAAACTTCCCTGCTAAAACAGATTGTAGGTCTGTCTGCTGCTATTTGGTTGCCAAAGCCTAAATGTCAATCACCAAAAGAAGGGGGGCGTTTCTTTAAAACGCGCACGCAATCCCCTTGGTTCGTTACATAACTAGACCAATCATATACTTTAATGTGCCGCGGTTCACACTGCTTTGGCTCCTATAGGACAATAATACAGGTTCCGCGCGTGATATTATAATGCAGTCGCAGATGCTCCGATTTGAACACAAGTTGGAGTAGTATACCGTTAAAAAAGTTAACGCCCTGTACAATGGATTTAGAAAAATAAAAGCAGTACTTTTCAATGCGAGAGATATGAGGTGTGGCGTGTGAGCGTGAGAAGAGGGTCAAATGCATGTCTCGCGGCCAATGCGTGAGCAAGAGCGTTCGCAGCTCTGCCTTGCATGTAGATGCAACAGCTGGCCACGCGATGGCAGGCACAGATAAGAGTTTGTGCCTGAAGTCTGTTGCGCTGGGTCTGAGAATTATTAGACCGAACATTGACAGGCCTGCGACAAGACATGAAATTACATTAAATATAATATGATATGACATGACATTAAACCTGCGTTAATAAGAACTGTTTAAGTTTATACTATTTTAGCATAGAATATAAACATAATAAAAACTGCTCAATGTTTTCTTTTGTGATATCTATCTGAGTAGCCATTCTCCATTATTTCCATTATATGCCCAGTCTGTATAGTGTCCCATAGGTTTGTGGGTCTTTCTAGTCTTTCTGTTACCTTTATTTCACCAGGAAGTCTGGTTGTGTGTTAGGAGGGTGTTCGGTGTGGGGACTTGCAGGGCTGCTGGCAAGCAAGTTGACTCTTCCTCGCTTTTGAAAAGTTAAACAATGCAGAGTCTTTTGAGGTTTTGATGAAGAATGCCTGCGTTCTCATTCATCACCTTGCCATACTGTCTAGAGCACCCAAACACACACACACACACACACACACACACACACACACACACACACACACACACACACACACACACACACACACACACACACACACACACACACACACACACACACACACACACACACACACACACACACACACACACACACACATTCAAAGCACAGTGTGGAGGGGGAGGACCGCCCAAGGGCAACAGGTGATAAATGAGAGAGCCCTCCACCACCACCGTCTCCCCTGGTTCCTCCCTGCCTTTGTTCTGCCCTGTCAGATCCCCCCGGCCTCCCCGGCCCTGTTTAAAAGGCCTTTTCACTGACATTAAAGAGAGAAGGAAGCGCAAGGCGCAGTGTCGTGTCGGGCCACGGATGTTTTCTTAAGGTGGTCTCTACTCGACTGCACACTGTCTGAGGTGTGATTGGAGGGAAACAAAGGTACAGTATGGTTTTTTTTCTTTCTTCTGTGATCCACTAACATCTGGAGCTCTACTACACACCCTGCTCTACTACACACCCTGTCTCTTATCTTCTCTCCCTGTTCTCCTATCTCGATGCTGTCTCCAGGGCCAGGTTAAGAAATCATTAGGCCCCTAAAAGTTTCCTGACCATTTCAAACAGATTTTTTTTTAAACGTTCGGAGATTGGAAGTGAACATTTTGCATGTTCTGGGAACGGACATGTTAAGGTCGCAGGGAGGTTCTGAGAACGTTTTACTATGGTTCCCTGAAAGTTTTCCTGAGAGGTTTTTATTAAAGTTCTGTTTGTAACTCCAAGCGTAGGTAGGGCACATGGAAACTAATTTGCTTAGGCATTAATCATGCAAACACATTTATTTTTCATTGTGGTACGGCATCAGTGGACTATTTCTGTTCGTTATCCATGGAATTCGTCCACTGCGCCACCAGGATGGAGCTAGCATGCCATGTTTTTTTTTCCTCATACAAAGCTGTTAATCTATTCAAACAGACGCCATTTAAAAGGAAACAAGCACTCATTAAGATCATGTGTGGACAATTAATAGCTGCGGCCAATACACCTGAACACACTTAACAACATAGAGAATAGCAAGAGTTTTGTCAACGCTGAGAACGGAATGTATATGTTTTTCAATAACATTCTTAGAACGTTTTTTTGAACACTACTAATGTCTTCATGTTTTTTATTTTTATGGAACGTTTTCTTAATGTTTTGAGAACATTACTTTAAATGGAACCATGAGGAAACCTGCATATAGCGTTATGTTGAAGTACTGAAATTCCCACAGAAGAACGTTGTTTCTTAACGTTCTCTGAACGTTCTGAGAACACAGTAGCGGTGCGTGGGTAAGATCACTGGGGAAGCCTAGCCAAGCCAATAAAAAAGCCATATTACAACCTCAGTTGTGATATTGGAGTTGTTTGTTCTGTAACTCATTTGTTCATACGCCACAAAATAAGTAATGACAACAAAAAGACAACAGTCACACAGTGGCGGAATATGCTTAGTTTAATACTCTGAAAACAAACTTCAAGATACCAAAAACAATTTAGCTCAATCAATGTTGCTAAATATCACGTGACTGTCCATGGTACTGATTTGTGTATGTGTGTGTGTGTGTGTGTGTGTGTGTGTGTCTGTGTGTGTGCATGCGTGCGTGCGTGCACAATTTAAAAAAAATAGAAGTATGCCAATGCCATCAACCTCTCTTTCATGTTGGCAAAACGGTCTATGGCTCTGTTATACAGCATGCTTTTAGTTTTTTTTCTTCATAGGCTACCTAGCTTGCTAGCCAAACTTCCTCGAATGGGCAAAAATGAACTAGCTAGTTAATTTCAGCCGACTAAGCTATGTCTAGTCTACATATTGAACTTCAATCGTCTCAGGCCAGTAGCACAATATATGAATTTAGGGTTAGATTAGAATCCCCTTCATAATCATTGGCCTGTACAGAGAATTATTCAAAACCACAAGTCCAAATCCCCATCTCCATCCATGGCTTAGGAGAGGGGCAATTTAGCAAGCAAGCTAATGAAGGACTTCAACACAAATAGACTAGAAACAGACACGTTTGTCTGTAAATGATGAGGATTTGCTTAGGATGTGATTTGATTGGTGTGAAGCCAAATCCAAATTGGCCTCCCTTGGGGGCTGTTTTGCTGCACCAGGACAACCCACAGTTGAACTCAACGCTGATTATGAAATGATTTAATACACATACTGAGACTGAGGTGCGCTGTTTCCCTCACTCGAATGATTTCTCAGGTGAGATTCAGCCACTTGAGAATTATTGGAAAATTATGAAAACACAGGTCAAATATTTGGGGAAGCCTGGCTTCACTTGGCATCCATGAATACACGCCACTGTAAGAACCTGACTTTAAATAAAACCACGAGGAAACCTGTAGGAAGCATTATGCTGAAGTATTGAAATCCCCACAGGAGAACGTTGTTTCCTAACGTTCTCTGAACTATTTGAGACCATGCTCATTGTCAAACCAGTTGGAGAACATTCACAGAACATTACCAGAAATTGCATTAAATATAACCATGTTATAACTTTTAGGAAACGTTCTGTTTAAAGTCATGAAATACAAAAAAAAACATTATTTTGTCAAGTTCGTTAAATGTGCCGAGAATTTTCCAAATCCAAGCAACTATCCTGCACCATTCCCAGAACATTGTTGGAAGGCTGTCTGCAAAATAACCATAGGACAACCACACTCTCATCAAGCTCTAAGAAACATGTGGTTCTCAGAACATTATGTGCTAGCTGGGAGGCCCCCTTCAGGCTCAGACAGTCACACAAGATTCCATGGTGTTAACAACAATGAGTCATTTTCCACTGTAGAACCACAGTGAATCAACCCAGGTGAGCATCACAGAGTACTTGGCAGACATGGCTATAAGCAACAAGCTATACATTTCATTAGTCATCCCAGCAACAAAGTGAAACACCTGCTGTTTAAAGAGAGACAAAGTGGTTCTTGAATAAATAGCCGTGATGATATGTACTTTGTATATGTACATAACATTGCAAGCACTGTATATTGAAAGCATTGACAAAGCTCTCTGGAGGCAGTGTGGAAAGGAACATAATGGCTCAATTCAAACCTATTTTCTGTCAGAGTAGTGAGAGGAGACACTATGCCATGAGTGGTGAGAGAACAGTGCTGCTCTGAGTTGCTCTGAGGGGGTGTATTTACAGAGCCTTCTGCTTGCGTAACACTGGGGGTCTGTGTGGCGCATGCCACGGTATCTAGTAGCCTATCTACTCCGCTTAGCTTCATGCTGCCGAGTGTCTGTGCTCTCCTAGCCACATGGACTGACACAGACTCCTCAGGCTACGGAGGAGCATAGAAACATGAGGAGAAGAAAATTACACCATAACAAAGAGAGATACAGCATTTGGCTTTGAAGAAATGCTGGAAAGTAAAGAGCGTGCGAGCATGCTTGAAAGTCATTCCGTGGGTCACTGTCAAATTGGCGAGTGAAGCGAAAAGCCTATATTTGGAATATACTGTAAATCTGCTGTCATCCATTTCTAGTTCAACCCTTTTCCCTTTTTCTATAAGCCTACGATTTTACCACTGAGGGGTTACGACTGGACAGGCCTTAGCTTCCACGTCACCTCTCCTACTTATACACAGAGTGTATCACCACTTCATAAAGGTCTCCTTTAGGAAATAGATTCTTAATCTCCTTAATCTCAACAAGACTTCCTGGTTAAATAAAGGTGGAATAAAAGATTAGAGGTGGTTTACGTTTGAAGTCGGCGGTAGGAAGCTCTGCGCTGCCAGAGCTGCACGTGGGACCCTGCTGTAGCAACAAGATCAGAATAGGTAGGGTTCTGGCCATGCCCCCCCCCCCCCCCCATCTGTTTGGAGAAGCTGGTTTGAGAAACTAGCTTCTACTTTGAGAATCTGACTTTTGGAGTGAAGGTCATGTTCTAAAAGTGGCATTTCGTTTTAGCCACAACAGGAAGAAACTATGCGGGCTGTTGTTACAAGGTTTCCAAAATATAAGCAAGGCCTCGGAACCTACCCGGAGACCTATTGTATTTCAGTAAGCAGGAAAAGGCATGATGTTTATTTTGCTACCGCTGACTGCCTGGCTTTTTTTTTATCTAGTCCTTATATTTAACCCTTTCATGTGTTTTGGGGGGCTGTTAATGGTCAACTGAATAGCAACTCTTTATAGATGATAATCCACTGAATATGTAGACTTGTGTTAAGTTAAAAATATAGCACGACAAGAACAAAGGAACACATGAGGCATTGTAATTTACAGTGTAAAACAGCAGGTGTTATTGCGGTCTCTCAGTCTCACACAAAGTTCCTGCTTTCCCTTCTGGTTCAGTAAGCCCAGTGATCCTAGGACATGGCCGGGCGATGGGTCCAAGAGGGCATTGAGGTGAGGGTTAAGGTGGCATCAAGGACAATGGTGTACAGGGTAAAACAGGGGTAAAGACAACACACAAACCAAATGACAAATTTGATAGGGTAAGTTTATTTTTTATTTGTATTTATTTAACTTTTATTTAAGCAAGCAAGGTAGGCAGTTAAGAACAGATTATTATTTACAATGACGGCCTACCCCGGCCAAACCCTAACCCGGACGATGCTGTGTACTGCCCTATGGGACTCCCAACCACGGTCGGTTGTGATACAGCCCGGAAAGTGTAAGTGTACCTATTAAGTCTACGTTCCCATTAAGCTCACTTCCATCTTTGGATTCAAATCAAAAAGAACAAAACAAAAAATGTTCAGTTGTTGATGCTCGCCTCAGATAAACACATTTTTCAGATATTTTTAGTACCTTCTCAGATAAGTGTTCATACTTTATGTAGAATTAAGAGACTCGTTTGGATATATTAGCATTAGCATATTTCATGGACAATAATTAATTTGTATTTATTGGCAATTAGAAATATGGGTTTATCATGCTAGCAGTCATGTCTGTATGTCAAAGTCACACTGTAGCAACACAACTTGGTGAACAACAACAAGATAATATACAGTATTTCAGGCATTCCCAGGTTACGTCTTTGAATGCATTTAGTCTTATTTTCCTGTTAAATAAACCTGCATTGTTAAACATAGATGCCATTTTTGTAAATTTGACATTTATCTCAGGTGGGCTTAAATTAAAGGGTACAGTAGCATGATAAGAACCCTCTAGACACAGAATGTAAATGGCAATAAATACATATTTGTCAATATGATTAATAATATTGTAGTCTGTAATGTATATTTATACCCCAAACCATATATTTTATGAGTAGTCTTTGCTATTGTCTTTTTCACCATAAATCCCTGTTGTTCCAATTAACCCCATGTAAAATGCCTTCAGAAAGTATTCACAACCCTTAACTTATTTCACATTTTATTGTGTTACAGGCTGAATTCAAAATGGATAAAACATTTTTTTCTCTCACCCATCTACAAACAACACCCCATAATGACAAGGTGAAAACATGTTTTTAGAAATGTATTGAAAATGAAACACAGAAATACACTACATGGCCAAAAGTATGTAGATTCAGCTATATCAGCCACACCCGTTGCTGACAGGTGTATAATATCGAGCAAACAGCTATGCGATCTCCATAGACAAACATTGGCAGTAGAATGGCCTGTACTGAAGAGCTCAGTGATTTTCAACATGGGACCGTCATAGGATACCACCTTTCCAACAGATCAGTTCTTCAAATTTCTGCCCTGCTAGAGCTGCCCCGGTCAACGGTGAGTGCTGTTATTGTGAAGTGGAAACTTCTATGAGCAACGGCTCAGCCGCGAAGTGGTAGGTCACACAAGATCACAGAATGGGACCACCAAGTGCTGAAGCGCGTAGCGCATAGAAATCATCTGTCCTCGGTTGCAGCATTCACTACCGAGTTCCAAACTCCCTCTGGAAGCAAGAGCTTCATGAAATGGGTTTCCATGGCAGAGCAGCCGCACACTAACCTAATATCGCCATGTGCATTGCCAAGCGTTGGCTGAAGTGGCGTAAAGCTCACCGACAGTGGATTCTGGAGCAGTGGAAACCCGTTCTTTGGAGTCTGGGTTTGGTGGATGCCAGTAGAACACTACCTGACCAAATGCATAGTGCCAACTGTAAAGTTTGGTGGAGGAGGAATCATGGTCTGGGGCTGTTTTTCATGGTTTGGGCTAGGCCCCTTAGTTCTGGGGGAAGGGAAATCTTAACACTACAGCATACAATGAAATTCTAGATGATTCTGTGCTATTGGGTGACTCCTCATGCATTCTTGGGTGGGGGATTTGTCACATTGTTGTCTTTCATTCATGCAGGTGATTGCATGTGTTTGTCCACCACCTGTAGCTTTGTAATACAACAGTAGAGAGGGAGATTTGAAACTGTCTTCAGCCATTCTTTGGGAAGAAAAGTTGAACTAATTAACAAGAATAGCAGCACAGGAAATGTGAATCAGCTTTCAAATATTTTATTGAAAGTTGTGTGTGTTATGGTCTTTGTGCATGGCATCTTGTCCACAGAGGGCCGGTGTGTGTGAGTGTAGGTTTGTGTTCTAAACAAGCAATAACACCTGATTTGACTAATCGCGTCTTGATTGAAGGGTACGTTCAGTAGCCATTAAGCCTCGTCCGGACTTTTCACATATGATATCAAATATTTGTTATCAAAGAAATGCTGTAAGTAAAGTCATAAAAATTCACGAGAGCTTAATCTTACATTTTATCTCCACTTTTCTCACAAGAAAGTAGGACAGTATATTTTAGTAATATCTCAACATGGATTTTGGTGGGCTTAATAGGTACGCTTACCCTCAAAGGGGAAGGAAATTAACTTGAACGAGGAAAGATAGAGAAACATAATCTGTCACAAAAAGTTGTTGTTCTTTATCGCTAACCAACACATCAAGACATTTCAAGTGGAACTGCAAAGCCAAACGTGAGTTGGTTTGAGGGTGTGGTTTGATGAGGGTGTTTCTTGGATGAGTCCTTGCCACCACCAAGACAAAACCAACTGTCAGCTGTTTCCCCCTACTCAATCACAACAACAACAAAAACTCCTGCAGGTTGAGTTCAATAACTACAGGCAGATGCATGCTGAGATGCCAGGAGGAAGCTTTGAATAGGTCAACAGCCTACAGAATAACGAGAAGAATGTAATTGCGCAATTTATGTAGATATTCTAAATTCAGTGTTTTGATCACTTTCAAATGCAGTAACAGGTCCATGTAGAATAATCAACCCGTAATATAATGCCATAGAAGCCGTGGTCTGCTAATACCGTATAACAATGTGCACCTTTCATCTTTCATTGTCATTCCCAGCTGATACAGGCACTGTGCCTATCAGCATTTTGTCAGGTGGTAATGGGGCTACCTTGGCAAACATGTCAGAGTGGTCATACCTTCCTTTGTGGTGTTTCGTATACAACAGTTCCCTGATCCCGGTGCAGAATACACAGGGTTTTTCTCTCCCCATATTGACTGATACCGTTCAATTCAATAAGAAATAAAGACAATACAAGTAAACGTTGTGTCTTGAAAAATGTTTATGCCCGAGTGCCAGGTCTCTCTCCATTCAGAGACATCAGTATCAAGCCCGTTTCTGTGACCACGTACACACATAGGTCACTCTTCTATTCATCAATGGCAGTTAGGACAGGTCATATCTGACACACACACACAGGTACTATGTTGAAGGTTGAACAGGTCAGATGAAACCTACCCAATGATGGTCTCCCCCATCAAACGGCTGAGGCTGCCGCCTGGCAAAAGCATCTCCAGTCCATCTGTAGAAATAGGCAGAGTTGAAGCAGAGTTCACCACTGACACATGGGATGAAAAGGGTGTTGCTATTTCTGGACATTGGTGTTGTACTGTGTTTATTCGTCATCACCTTATTGTGGATGTGTTGAGTGCTAGGTCTCTCTGCATCTCACGAGAGATGCAGACACACAGTCTCTGATCTGTTACCAGCGGCAGTTCGAGATAGGTGATATCTGACACACACATATACTATGTTGAAGTTTGAACAAGTCTAACTGAACCTACCTAATTCTGTTCTCACCATTGACGACCGTTGGTGAGCAGGCAAGAGGTGAGGCTGGAGGTGAGGTCTTTGCCAGAGCCCCATTGATGGACATAGCAGCGTAGATCAGCTCCTGGCCTCTCATCAAAGATACTGGTTGGTCACACACACACACACATAGGCACACACACAAGCATACGCACGCACGCCCACCCACATGCGTGCACACACACACAAACCCACACACACACACACCTACACACACACGTATACACAGAGCACTCATTACATTATCAAAAAATCTAATCAAATTGTATTTGTCACATACGCTGACAACAACAGGTGTAGGCCTTACCGTGAAATGCTTACTTACAAGCCCTTAACCAACAATGCAGTTCAAGAAATAGAGTTGAGAAAATATTTACTTAATAAGGACATTTATAACAGGTGGTGTCAGAGGTTGGCCCTGAAAATTGTCAGACTCCAGCCACCTTAGTCATAGACTGTTCTCTCTGCTACCGCACAGCAAGCGGTACTGGAGTGCCAAGTCTAGGTCCAAAAGGCTTCTTAACAGTTTCTACCCCCAAGCCATAAGATCCCTGAACAGCCTATAGGCTGTCTCATCGTTGTCGGTGATCAGGACTACCATTGTTGTGTTGTCAGCAAACTTAATGATGGTGTTGGAGTCGTGCTTGGCCACGCAGTCGTGGGTGAACAGAGAGTACAGGAGGGGACTAAGCACGCACCCCTGAGGGGCCCCCATGTTCAGGATCACCTTGGCACATGTGTTGTTGCCTACCCTTACCACCTGGGAGCGGCCCGTCAGGAAGTCCAGGATCCAGTTGCAGAGGGAGGTTTTTATTACTAGAGTACTTAGCTTAGTGATGAGCTTTGTGGGCACTATGGTGTTGAACGTTGAGCTATAATCAATGAAAAGCTTTCTCAAATAGGTGTTTATTTTGTTCAGGTGTGAAAGGGCAGTGTAGAGTGCGATTGAGATTGCGTCATCTGTGGATCTGTTGGGGCTGTATGTGAATTGGAGTGGATCTAGGGTTTTCGTGGTGTAGATGAGAGCCATGACCAGCCTTTAAAAGCACTTCATGGCTACCGACGTGAGTGCTATGGGGCGGTAATCATTTAGGCAGGTTACCTTCCCTTTCTTGGGCACAAGGACTATGGTGGTCTGCTTGAAACATGTAGGTATTACAGACTAGGCCAGGGAGAGGTTGAAAATGTCAGTGAAGACACTTGTCAGTTGGTTCACGCATGCTCTGAGTACACGTCCTGGTAATCTTTCTGGCCCTGCGGCCTTGTCAATGGTAGTTTAGCCTGGTGGAACCAATCTGATCGCTGCATTCACCTTTGTAATTCACTTCGATTAGGCTGGTTCCACCAGGCTTGGTTTTGCTCTGAACATTATATGTATCTAAGAAGTAAAAAATAAGCAAAAAATAATCTCAGTCTACATAAATTGTTTCACAATTGGGTTATCAAATGTGTCGAAGTAATTAAGTGGTATTAGTAAAAATTATTAGTAAAAATAATGAGCTTTTTTGGCCTCCCGGGGGACGCAGTGGTCTATGGCACTGCATCGCAGCTGTGCCACCAGAGACTCTGGGTTCGCGCCCAGGCTCTGTCGCACCCGGCCGCAATTGTCCGTGGGGCGACGCACAATTGGCCTAGCGTCGTCTGGGTTAGGGAAGGTTTGGCTGGTAGGGATACCCTTGTCTCATCGCGTATCAGTGACTCCTGTGGTGGGCCGGGTGCAGTGCACACTAACCAAGGTCGCCAGGTGCACTGTGTTTCCTCTGACACATTGGTGCGGCTGGATTCCAGGTTGGATGCACGCTGTGTTAAGAAGCAGTGCGGCTTGGTTGGGTTGTGTTTCGGAGGACGCATGGCTTTCGACCTTTGTCTCTCCCGAGCCGTACGGGAGTTGTAGCGATGAGATAAGATAGTAATTACTAACAATTGGATACCACGGAATTGGGGAGAAAAGGGGGTAAAATAAAAAACATAAAATAAAAATAAAATAATGAGCTTGTGAAAAATGTTGTCGCTGACAGGTGAAGGCTGCTGGCCAAATACTTGGCAACATTTGGCTGACTGTTCCATTCATAGGAATGCTTACAGCATGCTGCATGTTTGGCTGCAAATTGGACGTCTCTCGACCATCTGCAACAGGCAATCTCATGAGGTGATGTGGACTGGGAGAGCCTGTGACAGGGTGATATAGACAGCCAAAATGCTTGTTCACGCACTTCACAACCAAAACTACAACTACTAGTTGTATCTGCTTGGCTGGGGAATTAGCATACTATTTTATCATGCCGGTTACTTTTGAATACAACTTTTCACATTTCACATAACACACAACGTTGATGACGCTGTCTGTGTCATCAGAGCAGTAATTCAGGTCACTATGACACTCGTGATGGCATGTCCTTTTCATTTGAGTGAGGGGGACTGGCAACAATAGAGGAGGTATCAATAGGGTACTTGTGCCACATGACACACGTTTATTCTGAGGTCTTGCCTGACAAGCTGTGAAAACAGCAAGTGAACAGTGAATTAAATGATTTTTGGAGGTTGCTAAACCATTGCAATCACATTGCTGGACAAGTTATGATACCCACCTTTCTCCTTCTGGTAGGTCCCAGCATCCATCCATGACCAGGGGATCACTCTGGAACCCAGCTGTTTACTCTGTCTAAAAGAGAAAACAGGGTCAACAGCTATCATCATGCCTCAATTATAAACATAGCTCGAGAAATAACGTCATCTCGTTTGGAAGCTAATTCTATGCTTTACAAATGTAAAGTGAGTGGCCCAGCCAGAGCCCGGACTTGAACCTGATCGACAATCTCTGGAGAGACCTGAAAATAGCTATGCAGCGACGCTCTCCATCTAACCTGACAGAGCTTGAGAGAATTTGCAGAGAAGAATGGGAGAAACTCCCCAAATACAGGTGTGCCAAGCTTGTAGCGTCATACCCAAGAAGACTCAAGGCTGTATTTGCTGCCAAAGGTGTTTTGTCATTATGGGGTGTTGTGTGTAGATTGATGAGGGAAAAATATAATTTAATCCATTTTAGAATGAGGCTGTAACTTAACAAAATGTGGAAAAAGTCAAGGGGTCTGAATACATTCCGAATGTACTGTACCTACGTAAGAATACTGTTAATTGACTATAGCTCAGCCTTCAACACCATAATACCCTCCAAGCTCATCATTAAGCTCGGGGCCCTGGGTCTGAACGCCTTCCTGTGCAACTGGGTCCTGGACTTCCTGACGGGCCGCCCCCAGGTGGTGAAGATAGGAAACAACACTTCCACTTCACTGATCCTCAACCCGGGGCCCCACAATGGAGCGTGCTCAGCACCCTCCTGTACTCCCTGTTCACCCATGACTGCGTGGCCACACATGCCTCCAACTCAATCATCAAGTTTGCAGACGACACAACAGTAGTAGGCCTGATTACCAACAATGATGAGACAGCCTACAGGGAGGAGGTGAGGGCCCTGGGAGAGTGGTGCCAGGAAAATAACCTCTTCAAAACGAAGGAGCTGATCGTGGACTTCAGGAAACCCCATAGGGAGCACCCCACTATCCACATCGATGGGACCGCAGTGGAGAAGGTGGAAAGCTTCAAATTCCTCGGCATACACATCACTGACAATCTGAAATGGTCCATCCTCACAGACAGTGTGGTGAAGAAGGCGCAACACTCAGGAGGCTGAAGAAATTTGGCTTGGCCAAATGCACAATTGAGATGCACAATTGAGAGATTCCTGTCGGGCTGTACCACCGCCTGGTACGGAAACTGCAGCTCCCGCAACCACAGGAGTCTCCAGAGGGTGGTGCGGTCTGCCAAACGCCTCACCGGGGGCACACTGCCTGCCCTCCAGGACACCTACAGCACCCAATGTCACAGGAAGGCCAAAAAAAGATCATCAAGGACAACCACCAGAGCCAGGGCCTGTCCACCCCTCTATTATCCAAAAGGCCAGTACAGGTGCATCAAAGCTGGGACCGAGAAACAGCTTCTCTCTCAAGGCCATCAGATTGTTAAATAGCCATTACTAGCCGGCTACCACCCGGTTACTCAACCCTGCACCTTAGAGGCTGCTGCCCCATGTACACAGACATGGAATCACTGGCCACTTTAATAATGGAACGCTAGTCACTTTAATTAATGTTTACATACTGCTTTACTCATCTCATATGTATATACTGTATTCTATTCTACTGTGTTCTAGTCAATGCCACTCCGACATTATTCATCCTAATATTTATATATTTCTTCATTCCATTCCTTCCATTTTAGATTTGTGTGTATTGTTGTGAATTATTAGATACTATCGCACTGTTGGAGCAAGGAACACAATAATTTCGCTACACCCGCAATAACATCTGCAAAAAATGTTTGTGTGACCAATAAAATTGGATTTGATTCCTGGCAGGCCGTTCATCCTGCTGGAAGTATGCATTGCAAAGTTCCAAACTCGGTTTTAGACAAGACTGAATTTAGGACCAAAGTTCTCCTAGTCACACTGCAGTCAATTTTGACACTAGAATAAATGTTTCTGACTCATGTCAATGCCACATTGGCCGTTTTCAAATGGATTGGTTGTTTTTTTAGGGGGAGTCGTGCTTTAGCAATGATCTATCCATTGACTATTTCACGAAACGTGTAAATGCGTACAATATGGCAGCTTAGGGACAGCAAGCGGTTCTGCAGTGGGACTCAGCAACCGCTGAGCGACACAGAGACATGATCCCATATGAATCTACGGAAACCTAAAATGGTAACAGCCCCGCCCCCTCTCACCACCGCCCAACGCCAATGGTGACACTGTGAGTGGGCGCCAGAGTGCTAAGCAGGGCCTGCATGCTTAAACGTGACACATGTTTATCACATCCTCTCTCTGGTCAGTTGGCTGGGTTACCCTGGGAACCTGGGGCTGTGGGGACAGAGGGAGGGAGGATGAGGTGAGGGGGTTAAGGGTATGGACAGGCCAGGCCATGTCTAGTGGAAAGAATCCATTGACCCCTTCAGTCCCAGATCGCTATCTTGACCCTGAGAAGCCTCCTATCTGATCAAGGATGAGTTACAGCCTGGAAACTCACCGTTCTTCACCTCCACACTAACCCCCTCCTCCCTTCCTCCTTCTCTTTTTCCTATGTTCACACTGTCACACCACACCCTGGGGAAAGGAGAGGGAGTGGGGGGGGGGCAGTCGTTTTTGCTGTTGAAGTGTTTTGGTAACACCACCTTTACACTGATTACAATGTGTTTGTGTTCTTAAAGAAAGAGAACGGTGTAGAGGTAAAAGGGACAGAGACACGGACTCATCTGTGTTTCACGGACAGACGCAATATGCGCACTAATGTGTTGGCTTAGTATATGTGTGCTAAGTCTGTAAAAGAACACGCTGAGGCAGCTGACATGTACTTTGTGGATATCTGGTCACGGGAGAGAGGAACTTGAAGATAAAGAGAGAGGTAGGAAGGATGGAGAATTTTTGGGGACAGGAAGAGAAACAATCAGGGAAAAGTGATGACACATCCTGAAAGAAAAGACAATGTGGTTGGCAGAGCCCCTACTCGTGTTGGTTGAGTTGTTTTATGTTCCGGCTGCTAGGTTTCCCCCCAATCTGCATGGCCTACTATAGCATTACGTAATAAAGCCAACAGAGAACACAGTGGTACACAGTATGTAGCTGGAGACTACACAGAATAAGCATAGACACTTCTATTAGCCACCACCGCAGTTCGCATCAATTGTCTCTGTGCTCTTTTTCTGACCTTAAAAACCTTTAAGAAGTAACAAACTGCAGGATAGTTGAAGCACACCACTTCCCAATTCACATTTCCACAAGATAGGGTTGACGTGATGCACCGTTGCGTAAGTCATTGCACATTGCAAGCCAATCATATAGCAGGGATCAAGAATGATAAGCGCCATAAAAAAGCACCACGAAGAGAAAAATGTGCCTTCAATTAAAACCATGAATCATATTCTTGCCTCAGCCCTATGACACAATCAGCATATGTGTAGGCCTATGCTGGATGCAACTCGTTGAGGCATCTTTGCATGATGTCATTCAAAATGTGTGGAATTCATGAACATAGTAGGTTTGCAAAGGAAATCATCTGAACTGGCAGGTCCCTGGGGCACCGAGTGAAAGGGTGGCCCAAGGGCCAAGGCACCCCAAACATAACGCAGACTGTTTCGCTGTCTACTCAACTCTTGTCTGTTTCGTGTCCAGGCATTGCTTTATTTTTACTCCCTCCATCATAGCAAACTGTCAGAAAATCCCATATTTCTTATGGAATATTATGTAAGCATCAATGCCACTCCATCTTTCAGCACCTTCAGTTCTAGAACCTCCCTTCTCACCCTTACCTTCTCACTCATGCACCAAACTGCACGTACACAAAGTGGAAAAACAATCTCAACAAGTGACATTTTCCACAAACTCTATTGCATCAGTCCCTAAATCTTCTTATTTTATCTCTCTCTGTCTCTCTGTCTCTCTCTCTGTCTCTCTCTCTCTCTCTCTCTCTCTCTCTGTCTCTCTCTCTGTCTCTCGCTCTCTCTCTCTCTCTCTCTCTCTCTCTCTCTCTCTCTCAGGGATCACCTCTGATCCTCTATTTGCCACACTAACACCTGCAGCTCAAGGGTTCACCTCTCACACTCTGAGAAAAGCACAGGGGAGTTTCAGGTGCCCCCCCCCTAAGGCACAGTATACACCTAACCCTCTGTCACCCACCCTTTACCTTCTCCCTCACTTGTCAGTACGCCCGAGAAGTCCTCCTCGCCACACGGAATCCTAATCCAGTAATTACCCGATTATAGCACCGTCTTATGTACTTGCACAACCATTTTAGACTTTACACTAGACAGTCCATCATCTACATTTGCATAACAGGAAGAAATAGGAGAACGTGAGGTTAAACAAAGCCCTGATGTCAGCTATGGTTTGTTTCCAAGCTATTGTATTGTCTTCCCCATGAATGATGGAGTAATGTCCAAATCATCCATTTATTTTCAGACGGACAGTAGCAGGCCAGGAGGTAGTCTCGGTGAGGGGAACAGACTCAGTCTGGGAAATTAAACGTTTGCCACATTTGCCTGCGTCTCTGTCTCATTGTAAAAGTATACGTTTTAAGCCTGTGTGTGCACGTCCTAGAGACTTAGCCTGCGGCAGTGTCAGAGAGAGAGAACAGTCGTCCCCTGAGGATGATGTCAGGGCCACGAGGGATGACTTCACTGACCACTGAGTCTAACGTGTCCACATGGAGGCCATACTTCTGCACACTCACTCGCCATGACGACACCCGGTCTGGGGGGAGCTACCCACCTCACCGGGGAGAGCTGTTCAGAACAATGGACGGCGGTTGTTCAGTGTAACATTTGGATTAGCTAGACCTAGACCTAGACCTAGACCTAGACCTAGACCTAGACATAGACCTAGACCTAGACCTAGAGTCCTGGTCTCATTGAAGAGGAAATGATGCATCCCACAAGGCATGATACGGAACCAGGCAACCACCCATCATTCTGGAACGTGGCATCATAGCTATCGAGTACAGGGGCTCTCCAACCCCGTTTCTGGAGAGCTACCCTCCTGTAGGTTTTCTCTCCAACTCTAACCTAGCGCACCTGATTCTAATAATCAGCTGGTTGATAGACTTAAGCAGGTTAGTTACAGCTGGGGTTGAAGTGAAGGCCTACAGGAGGGTAGCTCTCCAGGAACGGGGTTGGAGAGCCCTGATCTAAAGAATGGTAACGAGAGCTTGTTCACTCGACGCAAAGAAGTCCAACAAACTGATGCCACTTTTCTCATAGCCATTACAAAGCATTTCTCCCAGTGACATGGAGCTGTGGACTGATCCTTAAAGGTAACTGCCGAAGGGATCAAATGTTCCCTTATGCTGCTTTTTACTGCTAATTCTGCTTCTGGTGACCTTTCTATTCCAGCCACAGGTCACAGGTCAGTCTCAGGCGAGCTATGACACAGTAACCCCAGGCGCACCTCCTCCACACCTGTGCTCCCCTCTGCCTGCTTGGACAAAGGGAAGTGCGTGGCACCCCCCCCCCCTCACTCCCTAAAAGCCTATCTAATTGTGTACTCATCCCACATCCCACCTTCAAAGTCTCTCTCGGTACACTTTGCAACCACCATTCAACCCCATTCAAATCTCTTTTCTTTCTTCCCTTTCTTCTGAGTACTGTGTTTGTGTATATTTAAAAACAGTTATAAGTAATAATAGCACGAATAGATGTGTCATGGTCTTTCCCCTGTTATTCTAGACACAAAGATGTGTGGGTGTTTCAGGTGTATGTGTGTGTGTGAGTGTGTGTGTCTGTGTGTGTTTGTGTGTTTACGTGTGCAGTTGTTTCCCATGCATCCCTGCCTTGGTTTTCTCACCTTGTCTCGCCATCAGCAAGCCTGGCTTTGTTGCCCAATTACTGTTTCTAATGTCTATCCCACCCACGCATGTGCATGCAGGGAGACACACACACACACACACACACATACACACACACACACACACGCTCACGCTGACGCACACACAGGTCGGGGAGCATGTTGAAACTTGGTGGCAGGGAGTGAATGAGGCGTTATTTGAATGGGACCTTGTCTGTCTGTCTATGTTTGGGGGAGAGCCTTGGTCCCAGATGTGACTCCTTATCTCCACACACAGAGACTGTCTGCTCTGCTCTGCCCCTCACGTGTCTGTCTCCGTAGAAATAGAATCACTACAGTAGCTATGCGGTTGCCTATTCAACATGGCAATTCTACTCCTTTTACATCTTTATGTGTGTCCGTGGGCATTTTTGTTTTTGATAGTTCTTGTGAATGTTTTGTTGTTTAAAAAGGGCCTTTGTCTGTGTCCCTCTCAGTGGGAGTGAGACCGTCTGTCTGTTTGCTGACTCTCTGTTCCCTCCCCTTTGTTTAGCTTCCTCCTCTCTCACTGCCGCTCTCTGAGCCTCAGGTCCCCTCAGCAAACAAGCAAACAAACCTCTTCCAGCCCCCCCCGTCTCCCTCTCCATCACTACTATCCTTACTTGAACAACAGTTAGGGATTGTTTGAAGGGCCAGAGTGGTGCTGACTGACACATTGCCTTAAATCCCACACCAAACAGTAGACCCTGAGAGCCTGGGACTAGATTAGCACAGCACAACACTCTGAGAGGCTGTCCTCCAGGGGGTGGGAGAGGAGGTGAAAGGACACAATGGGACAGAAGGATTAGGTATTGTGGAAGTGACCGGTTTAGAAACCAGGTAGAGGTGAGGAGGAGTCATTTTGATCCCAAGCCAGAAAGTGACATATGTTTTATATTTCTGTTACCATGACAACACACACAAACACACACACACACACACACACACACACACACACACACACACACACACACACACACACACACACACACACACACACACACACACACACACACACACACACACACACACACACGTATTTACTTCACTTCCTTCCCACACAAACTCTCCATCTCTTCCCCCTCCTTATCTGCTGCAACCTTTCTCTCTGTGTTCAGTAGTCGCACAGTCGAGGGAGAAAGGCTCCGTTGTGTCTATAATTTCTTGACCCTGTAGACAATAGTGCTGTTAAAGTGGTGTACCACCCCCATACTGAGGGAGATAGATCCTCCAGTCATCCCCAGAGCCTGGGACACAATAGGATCCTGGGGGCCACATCTGGGGCCCTTTAGACTGACCAATCTGGTGATCACGTTCCTGTGTCCAGAGGACCAGGAAGTCAATGGGAATGTAATCTTCCCTTCAACCAACCAGGATCTAGCATGCCCCGACAGGGTTGCCGAGGAGGATTTTAGAATCACATTTTTAGATGATGGAAAATCCAACTCAGCTGAAAAACGTCTGAGTTCTGAGGTGAAATCTCAGGTGAGAGCAAATTCAGCTCTTTGAGATAGAGATTACAGAGGAAATGAAAAGTTCACACACACACACACACACACACACACACACACACACACACACACACACACACACACACACACACACACACACACACACACACACAAACACAAACAGTACATGGCCAGATATGATTGGATCCTGACAGCATATGTGTGTGTGTGTGTGTGTGTGTGTGTGTGTGTGTGTGTGTGTGTGTGTGTGTGTGTGTGTGTGTGTGTGTGTGTGTGTGTGTGTGTGTGTGTGTGTGTGTGTGTGTGTGGTAGGAGGGGGCTTATTTTGGGTTGGTTTGCCCTGTGCTGTGCTGAGTAAGCCTTCCTCATTCATGAAAATTCATGAAAACACGCACACACACAAACATACACATACACACACACACATACACACACACACACATACACGCTGTCAGGATCCAATCATATCTGGCCATGTACTGTATGTGTGTGTGTGAAAGCCTTTCATTTCCTCTGTAATCTCTTAATCAAAGAGCTCACCTGGGGTCTACAATGACACAGGCTTTAATTTTCCATTATGTCACAACCCCCCCTCTTACACTAGAAGCCCTTCCAACCTCCCGCCTCGTTAGAAGCTCAATAGCCTCCGAATCCGGCTACTTTACTGTAAATGATGTGTCTGAGACATAGAGAGAGAGAGAGAGAGAGAGAGAGAGAGAGAGAGAGAGAGAGAGAGAGAGAGAGAGAGAGAGAACACGAGGTAACATATTGGTGGTAATTCAACCCGAGTGTTATGGAAACATAACAAACACTGAGAGAAATGTGACTGAGAGCTGTCACATGGTCCAGATAAGATCTCTTCTACGTAGTTGCTGTTGTTTAGGGTTTTGGAGATAATCAGATTTCTCTGTGTTGGCCTCTATATTCTGGAGAATAAAACAGTGAGATTCAGGAAATCCTTTACTTGGCCGAGGGTGACTGTGTGTGTCCCAAATGGCACCCTATTCCCCAGGACTCTGGTCAAAGTAGTGTACTCCATGGGGAATAGGGTCCCGTTTGGGACACAAGCTCTGTTGCTAAGATTTACCTCATGTAAGCTCGGCAGTGTAATCCATAGTTTATTATCACAATAGGCAATCCACAGTACATTGTTTCTTTGTTTTTTAAATATAACTAGGCAAGTCAAATTCTTATTTTCAATGACGGCCTAACCGGGTCAAACCTGGACGACACTGGGCCAGTTGTGTGCTGCCTTACGAGACTCCCAATCACGGCTGGATGTGATGCAGCCTGGATTCGATCCAGGGACATCTCTTGCACTGAGATGCAGTGCCTTAGACCGCCGCGCCACTCGGGAGCCCGTTCTGGGAACAAAGACATACGTTTACTGACCCTGTAAAATGTTATGTTTTTAAATGTTCTGAGAATGTAAGTGAACATTTTGCCTGTTCTGTAAACATGAATTTTAGGTTGCAGGGAGGTTCTGGGAACGTTTTACTCTGGTTCCCTGAAAGGGTTCCTGGGAGGTTTTATTAACATTCTGAGAATGGGAATTATAGGTTAGTTGAACGTTATTAAATAACGTTCTGAGAATATGTTTGCATAAGACTTTTAATAACACTGCTGGCTTAGGTTAACTGTTTTGAACTCCAAGCACAGATATTACCACTGGAAATGTATTCACTTAGGCATTAATCATGCAGACACATACTATTTTTTTATTGTGGCAAGTCTTCAGTGAGATTCAAACCTTACATTTTTTGTTCTGTATCCATGGAATTAGTTCACTGCGCCACAAGGATGGAGCTAGCATGCCATGAAGCATGACACAAGGATGGAGCTAGCATACCATGAATAATTTAGCTATTTGATTTTGGGTGGCGCAGTGGTCTAAGGCACTGCATCGCAGTGCTAGCTGTGCCACCAGAGACTCTGGGTTCGAGCCAAGGCTCTGTCGCAGCCGGCCGCGACTGGGAGGTCCATGGGGCGATGCACAATTGGCCTAGCGTCGTCTGGGTTAGGGAGTGTTTGGCCGGTAGGGATATCCTTGTCTCATCGCGCACTAGCGACTCCTGTGGCGGGCCAGGTGCAGTGCACGATAACCAGGTCGCCAGGTGCATGGTGTTTCCTCCGACACATTGGTGCGGCTGGCTTCCAGGTTGGATGCGTGCTGTGTTAAGAAGCAGTGCGGCTTGGTTGGGTTGTGTTTCGGAGGATGCGTGGTTTTCGACTGTCGTCTCTCCCGAGCCGTACGGGAGTTGTAGCGATGAGACAAGATAGTAACTACTAACAATTGGATACCACGAAATTGGGGAGAAAAATAGGGTAAAAATTCCCCCAAAAATATAGAACTAAGAACAGATATAGCCCTTGGTTCACCCCAGACTTGACTGCCCTTGACCAGCACAAAAACATCCTGTGGCATACTGCATTAGCATCGAATAGCCAGCTCGATCTGCAACTGCAACTTTTCAGGGAAGTCAGGAACCAAAATACACAGTCAGTTAGGAAAGCAAAGGCTAGCTTGTTCAAACAGAAATTTGCATCCTGTAGCACTAATTCCAAAAAGTCCATGGAGAATAAGAGCACCTCTTCCCAGCTGCCCACTGCACGGAGGCTAGGAAACACTGTCACCACCGATAAATGTACGATAATCAATCATTTCAATAAGCATTTTTCTACGGCTGACCATGCTTTCCACCTGGCTACCCCTTCCCCGGTCAACAGCTCTGCACCCCCACAGCAACTTGCCCAACCCTCCCCCGCCGCTTCTCCTTCACCCAAATCCAGTCAGCTGATGTTCTGAAAGAGCTGCAAAATCTGGATCCCCACAAATCAGCTGGGCAAGACAATCTGGACCCTCTCTTTCTAAAATTATTCGCAGAAAAGGTTGCAACTCCTTTTACTAGCCTGTACAACCTCTCTTTCGTATTGTCTGAGAAATTTGACGCGGTCATCCCCCTCTTCAAAGGGGGAGACACTCTAGACCCATACTGTTATAGACCTATATCTATCCTGCCCTGCCTTTCTAAAATCTTCGAAGCTAAGTTAACAAACAGATCACCAACCATTTTGAATCCCACCGTACCTTCTTCGCTATGCAATCTGGTTTCCGAGCTGGTCATGGGTGCACCTCAGCCATGCTTAACGATATCATAACCGCCATTGATAAAAGACAGTACTGTGTGTGTGTCTTCATCGACCTGGCCAAGGCTTTCAACTCTGTCAATCAATGACTGCCTCACCTGATCCACCAATTACTTCTCAGATAGAGTTCAGTGTGTGAAATCGGAGGGCCTGTTGTCCGGAATTCTGGCAGTCTCTATGGGGGTGCCACAAGGTTCAATTATCGGGCCAACTCTTTTCTCTGTAACAACAAAGAGACCAAAGATAACCCTGAAGGAGCTGCAAAGCTCCACAGTGGAGATTGGAGTATCTGTCCATAGGACCACTTTAAGCCATACACTCCACAGAGCTGGAGAAAAAAAGCCATTGCTTAAAGAACAAAAATAAGCAAACACGTTTGGTGTTCACCAAAAGGTATGTGGGAGACTCCCCAAACATATGGAAGAAGGTTCTCTGGTCAGATGAGACTAATATTTCGTTTTTTGGCCATCAAGGAAAATGCTATGTCTGGCGCAAACCCAACACCTCTCATCACCCCGAGAATATCATCATTATGGTGATGTTTTTCATCAACAGGGACTGGAAACTGGTCAGAATTGAAGGAATGATGGATGGCGCTAAATACAGGGAAATTATTGAGGAAACCTGTTTCAATCTTCCAGAGATTTGAGACAGGGACGGAGGTTCACCGTCCAGCAGGACAATGACCCTAAGCATACTGCTAAAGCAACACTCGAGTGGTTTAAGGGGAAACATTTAAATGTCTTGGAATTGCCTAGTCAAAGCCCAGACCTCAATCCAATTGAGAATATGTGGTATGACTTAAATATTGCTGTACACCACCCATCCAACTTGAAGGAGCTGGAGCAGTTTTGCCTTGAAGAATTAGCAACAATCCCAGTGGCTAGATGTGCCAAGCTTATAGAGACATACCCCAAGAGACTTGCAGCTGTAATTGCTGCAAAAGGTGGCTCCACAAAGTATTGATGTGGGGGGGAGAATAGTTATGCACGCTCAAGTTTTCTGTCTTTTTGTCTTATTTCTTGTTTGTTTCACAATACAAAATATTGTCTTCTTCAAAGTGTTGTGTAAATGTTGATACAATTTCCCCCCCCCCCAAAAAAAGCCATTTTAATTCCAGGTTGTAAGGCAACAAAATAAGAAAAATGCCATTCTTCTCAACATGCAGTATAAAAACCTAAGAACAACACGACATATGTACTACAGTTCACTTAGAGTGTAGAGCGTTGGGCCAGTAACCGAAAGATTGCTAGCTTGAATCCCCGAACTGACAAGGTGAAAAATCTGCCCCTGCACAAGGCACTTAACCCTAATTGCTCCAGGGTCGCTGTCAATAATGGCTGATCGGTCGCCGTGACCCCACTCTCGTGACCCCACTCTCAGAGGGGACATGCAAAAAACAAAACAAATTTCCATCTCCTACTCGTACAGGTTACTCACCATCCGGCCACCCTGGATCCTCTCCAAATACTACCACCGCGTCATGACCAGTTGCGTCATGGTATGAATGGGACATTTCTCCATCCACAACCGCACGGCCCTCCAGTGGGTGGTGAAGATGGCCCAGTATACGACTGGGACCGCGCTTCCACTCATCCAGAACATCTACTCGAAACGCTGCCTGAGGAAGGCACGCAGCATCATCAAGGGCCCCACACAACCCCCAGCCACGAGCTGTTCTCTCCCCTACTGTCGGGACACACATCACACACATCACAACTGTTGCTACCAGACTCTTATTATACTACTCAATCTATACACTTGCCCCTCATCCCCCCATCCCCAATACACGTATAAATATTGCACTTTACATTGTTCCTTCCTGTATTATGCTAATATGTTTTATTGTATTCTACTGCCACCTACTCTGTATTTTTGCATTCTTATATTGTGTTATTTTTTTATTGTTCTTTGCATTGTCTAGAAGGAACCTGCAAGTAAGCATCCCATTGGACGATGCCTACCATGCCCCTCCCACAGGTACGACCAATACAACTTGAAACCTCTCTGCTTTGGCCAATCCCATGGAATGTTCAGCACCAAGCCACACTCTCAGAGACAGAGGGCTCCACCCTACTGATAGGCAGGGTGAAATACCCATGAGCTTTCCCCTACCCTGCAAGTAGAAGAGGCTTATCTGGCTTATATAAGCTATACTCCTGAGCAGGAGTCCCTTCTCCCCTCACTGTACCAAAGTCCAAGGGCAGAGGACACCATAACAGTCTATAGAGACTTGCAGTCAATGACAGATGTAAAGGTCTGCTGGAGGCACGTATGCTGGTATGTTTTTCAAAACAACAACCAGAGAGGTATCAGCTGCCCTCTCTGCAATCGAATCTGTCCTGATTACAACCAATCTCTCCCTTTCTGCAGTGTCTGTCTTAAAAGAGCCGTGACGTCGAAAGCTTCAATCTGTTTCTGGGGCAGGAGAATATAATTCATATGCGATAATGTCCTCCCCCTCCCCGTAAGGTGAGCGTCCTGCCTTGACCTGTCCTGGGAGTCCATCAGCGGGTCACCCTGCATCCCGTTATTATGTCATCCCTGAGCCATCCGTCCAAAGCCCCCGGTGCCTGTCAATCAACCAGTCATTTTTTAGAAAATAAGTCATTTAGCAGAAGCTCTTATCCAGAGTGACTTACAGGAGAAATATGGGTTAAGTGCCTTGCTCAAGGAAACATCAACAGATTTTTCACCTAGTCGGCTCTGGGATTTGAACCAGCAACCTTTCAGTTACAGGCCCAATGCTCTTAACTGCTAGGCAAGCTGACGCCCATAAAACAGAGTCTGTGCTGCCTCCTCTCCGTTACCACACAGACAAACACCAGCCAGCCTGTTAGTGCTTCCAACACTGCATTACTGAATATCTCCTATGCACAGCAGTCATTTTGGTTCGTTATCACCAAGCCTGAGGTTTATGAAACGTTCCCCACTGCCTCAACAGCAGACCCCTCACCTCCCCATAGACGTCCACACAGAGACCTCCCTACACAGAGACCTCCCTACACAGAAAACTCCCTACACAGAAAACTCCCTACACAGAGACCTCCCTACACAGAGACCTCCCTACACAGAAACCTCCCTTCACAGAGACCTCCCTACACAGAAGCCTCCCTATACAGAGACCTCCCTACACAGAAACCTCCCTACACAGATACCTCCCTACACAGAGACCTCCCTACACTGACCAGTAGAGAGCCAGGATGGGTTAAGTGGCCATTTGGGCTCCATCCAAGCAGATGGCTGAGTGATGACACTGCCAACATGGTGTTGCATGCAGGCCTCCTTCTACAAACAGGCTCCTGAAAAGTCCTGAACAGAGGTCACCTGAGAACTCAACCTTAAAGGCATCCCACTTTCCACCTCCCCTGGGGGGTTATTTCCACCCAGAACTGGCAACCAGACTCACAGTGTAATGCAAACTAATGTGTTTGAGACAGAGGGAGAAAGAGAGTGAGTGTTTGTGTTTCAAATAAGGATCCAGTGTGTGTGTGTCTGTCGCCATCCCTGGGGGTGTCTAGCTTGTTTATCTTTCTATATTCATAAACAATACGAGTGTGCATTCCTCTAGGACTGTCTGTGTGTGTGTGTGTGTGTGTGTGTGTGTGTGTGCGTGCGTGCGTGCGTGTGTGTGTGTGTGTGTGTGTGTGTGTGGAGCACCTGAGAAGGTGCTCATTATACCTGTTAGGGCATGATGTGTTTTACACGTTGAATGCATGTAGTGGGCTATATACCAGAGCCATCTATTTAATCAATTAAGCAAATGCCGGGGTTTTGCTATAAACAATATGTGTTTGTATGTGTAGTGAAGTGGACATGTGTATGGAATAATTGAATTTAATATTTGTCTGACGATATGTTTGTTTGTGGGGGTAGGGGGAGTGCAGTGGGTGGATGCATCGGGCATCGGTACAAACAGTGCACTTCAGAGACAAACTGAGTGGGGCAGTGAGAAGGGAGAGGTCAGTGGAAGGGAGTGGGCAGTAGGTTGACGAAGGGCACACAGTGTGCTTCTGTCTCTGAAAGAGCCCCATTGATGCTAGGAGTCATGGATGCAGATGAACAAGGGGCCTTCCAGCCGACATGTCGCAGCATGGAGACACACTGCACATCCAACCCCATCCCTCGCCCCGCCTCACCTTCTCCACTCTGTAGCTAGTTCCATAGCCCACCCCAAGACACCGCCCACCCGAACAACCTCACCCAGCCTATTCATACCAGCCTACAGACACACGGACGAACAACCTCACCCAGCCTATTCATACCAGCCTACAGACACACGGACGAACAACCTCACCCAGCCTATTCATACCAGCCTACAGACACACGGACGAACAATCTCACCCAGCCTATTCATACCAGCCTACAGACACACGGACGAACAACCTCACCCAGCCTATTCATACCAGCCTACAGACACACGGACAAACAACAGAGAGACGGATAAAACCCAAGCAGCAAAACAAGTCCTCAAACATCACGCACGTGTATGCACACAAAGAAACACGTGTGTATGCACACAAAGAAACACGTGTGTATGCACACAAAGAAACACGTGTGTATGCACACAAAGAAACACGTGTGTATGCACACAAAGAAACACGTGTGTATGCACACAAAGAAACACACGTGTATGCACACAAAGAAACACACGTGTATGCACACAAAGAAACACACGTGTATGCACACAAAGAAACACACGTGTATGCACACAAAGAAACACACGGGCATGCATGCAAAACACACACCCACTCCACACACAGCAGACCTGCCCTCTGGTCACTGGAGCACTGGTCACGTCACTGAGTGAACGTGTTTCAAACTAGAATCTGTATTTGGTGAAACAGCGCCACTGTTGGCCCCAGCGCCATTTTATTTTGTGTCTAAATGGAGGAGAGGAGCATCCGACAGCGTGGTACATTGTTTCCGCAGTGCATACTCTGCTGCTCTGGGGGGGGGTGACTGTGTTCGTTGTTTGAAGTAACTTTGTTTTAGTAATGTCCCAAACAGTCGTGTCAGTTTCACCAAATATGGATTCTAGCTTTAATATACACTGAGTGTACAAAACATTAGGAACCCCTTCCTACTATTGAGTTGCACCCCCTTTTGTCCTCAGAACAGCCTCACAATTCGTCGGGGCTTGGACTCTACAATGTGTCGAAAGCGTTCCACAGGGATCCTGGCCCGCGTTGACTCCAATGCTTCCTATAGTTGTGTCAAGTTGGCTGGATGTCCTTTGGGTGGTGGACCATTATTGATGCACACAGGAAACTGTTGAGCGTGAAAAACCCAGCAGTGTTGCAGTTCTTGAAATGCTCAAACCGGTGTGCCTGGCACCTTCTACCATGCCCTTTTCAAAGGCACTTCAATATTTGGGCTTGCCCATTCACCCTCCGAATGGCACACTTAAACAATCCATGTCTCAATTGTCTCAAGGCTTAAAAATCCTTCCTTAACCTGTCTCCTCTTCATCAACACACTGATGGAAGTGGATTTAGCAAGAGACATCAATAAGGGACCATAGCTTCCACCTGGATTCACCTGGTCAGTCATGTCATGGAAAGAGCAGGTTGTCAGATCTCCCCAAGGAGATGTGGGTGTAGAGTCAGGCGCAGGAGAACCAAGTACCAAAGAAAGGGCATTTTATTTAACTGACTCAAGAAAACAACAACAGGACTCTGGGCTACAGTAATAGCACTGAAAACTCTCACTCAAACACAGTCCAGGGGGGGAAAAAACCCTGTAGAACATGAGCAAATAAAATGAAACCCAAGCTCACTGACAGTTCAACGAAAACAATCCCGCACAAAACCCCAAAGGAAATGTCGAATTAAATAACCCCCCCCTCTAATTAACCAAAGTGAAACCAGGTGATACACAAAACAGACATAACCAAAAGAAAAGGAAAAAGGATCGGTGGCAGCTAGTAGACCGGTGACGACGACTGCCGAGCGCCACCCGAACAGGGAGAGGAGCCACCTTCGGTGGAAGTCGTGACACAAATACCCATACTTGTGTTCTAAACAGTAGGCATTTTAGGTATGCGAAATTTCAAAATATCGATTATGCTTTTAATGCCAGGATGTTTTACTAATTTCAGATTTTCATCTAGTAGAATTCGCTGCACACTTTTCAGGAAGAAAATGGCATTTTCCAGAGCCAGGTGTGTTCGACAACAGCTGATAATCAGCTGATAATGATAATGATAATACCCAAATTAACCAACTGTGGGAATCATCGCAACTGAGCATGAGATGACTCATTCTCACGATGGGTGAGCCTAGTATGATGATATTTGTTGCTCATTGAATGAGTTTTATTAAACAGTCCATTGGAAATAGTTTGCAGTACGTTTAGCGCACTGTATTGCTGACTTTCCATCACAAAACACGCAGCTCAATAACGCAGTCAATCAAAATCAACACATATAGCTTTAAATCAGCAAAGGGTTGACATGGTAGCCAATATAAAACCGGTTTTACTGTCCTGACAAGTCCAGGGTGTGTGTTTTATTGGAGTCAGTGTACTGTATGCAGTGTGTGTGTGTGTGTGTGTGTGTGTGTGTGTGTGTGTGTGTGTGTGTGTGTGTGTGTGTGTGTGTGTGTGTGTGTGTGTGTGTGTGTGTGTGTGTGTGTGTGTGTGTGTGTGTGTGTGTGTGTGTGTGTGTGTGTGTGTGTGTGTGTATTGTTAGATCAGCTGTTTTGGGAATGGAGACCGCTCTACTAGTTAAAAGGAGGCAGGCTATCTACATGCCCGGAGTGACGTTAGGACCAGCTGGTGAATACAGTCACTGAGTAAACACACTGTCAATGCTGCCTGGACGGATGGAGAGAACCAGAGTAGGCCCAAATGAAAGGGAGAGATAGAGGGACGAGAGTTTAAAATGGTGAAACGGTAGAGATTCCTCAGCACAGGGCAAAGGGGACGATTTTCTCTCTCAGCTGATCTTCTTCCCTTTCATGTTTATGAAGCCAGACATGATCCTCCAACTTCATGCCGTATGAACCCAGTGTACCTTAGAGTCCGGCGAACAAATAGAATAGAATCAATCACTCAAATGTATTTATAAAGCCCTTTTCACCTCAGCAGATGTCACAAACTGCCATACAGAAACCCAGGATAAAAACCCCAAACAGCAAACAGTGCAGATGTAGAAGCATGAATGAGTTACAGGTATCATAGTAAAGGACACAGACTGTTGCTCCAAGATGTCTAATCGTTGTCTCAGACCATCAGAGTATTATCTAGCGAGCATGAAAATAGAGTCTGTGTCAGTGTATTAGATTTACATCAGAGGGGTCACCATGAACTCACACTCATGAACAAGCGCTGACACACCGACCCCTACACTCACGTACGCACCTACGCACACACGCACACTGTCTCAGACGTCCACAGCTTGGTTTAACAGAGAGCCCAGTTGTTCCCCCAGTTCCTCCCTCCCCTCCTCAGACGAGACG
Organism: Oncorhynchus masou masou; assembly: GCF_036934945.1. Classification (NCBI taxonomy): domain Eukaryota; kingdom Metazoa; phylum Chordata; class Actinopteri; order Salmoniformes; family Salmonidae; genus Oncorhynchus; species Oncorhynchus masou. The sequence continues at coordinate 53,583,603 of NC_088224.1, read as the reverse complement.
GCGCAGGTCTACATTTCAAAGGCCAAGGTCACGGTGGCCTGCATGCGTACACCAGGAAGTCAGACGCTAGTGAGAGTAATTAGGGGGCTGGGGAGTGGAAGCCTTCAATCTCTCTCCCGACTCTGTCCATCTCTGTCTCTCTCTCTCTCTCTCTCTCTCTCTCTCTCTCTCTCTCTCTCTCTCTCTCTCTCTCTCTCTCTCTCTCTCTCTCTCTCTCTCTCTCTCTCTCTCTATATATATATATATATATATATATATATATATATATATATATATACTGTATGCATAGTCACTTTAACCATATCTACATGTACATACTACCTCAATCAGCCTGGCTAACCGGTGTCTGTATGTAGCCTCGCTACTTTTATAGCCTCACTACTGTATATAACCTGTGTTTTTACTGTTGTTTTATTTCTTTACCTACCTATTGTTCACATAACACCTTTTTGCACTATTTGTTAGAGCCTGTAAGTAAGCATTTCACTGTTAGGTCAGAGACCTGTTGTATTCAGCGCACGTGACAAATAAAATTTGATTTGATTTGAATCTTTTCTTCCACGCCCAGAAATCTTCTCCTTTTACTCTCTGTTCCGAATGCACTGGACGACCAGTTCTTATTGCCTTAAGCCGTACCCTTATCCTACTCCTCCTCTGTTCGACTGGTGATGTAGAGGTTAACCCAGGCCCTGCAGCCCCCAGCACCACTCCCATTCCCCAGGCGCTCTCATTTCTTGACTTCTGTAACCGTAAAATCATTGGTTTCATGCATGTTAACATCAAAAGCCTCCTCCCTAAGTTTGTTTTATTCACTGCTATAGCTCACTCCGCCAACCCTGATGTCTCTGCCGTGTCTGAATCCTGGCTTAGGAAGGCCACAAAAAATCTTGAAATTTCTATCCCCAGTTACAAAATATTCCGACAAGATAGAACTGCCAAAAGGGTCGGCGTTGCAATCTACTGCAGAGATAGCCTGCAGAGTTCTGTCATACTATCCAGGTCTGTGCCCAAACAATTCAAGCTTCTACTTTTAAAAATCCACCTTTCCAGAAACAACTCTCTCACCGTTGCCGCTTCTATAGACCACCCTCAGCCCCCAGCTGTGCCCTGGACACCATATGTAAATTGATTGTGAGGTGACCTAAACTGGGATATGCTTAACACCCCCACCGTCCTGCAATCTAAGCTATACGCCCTCAATCTCACAAAAATGATCAAGGAACCTACCAGGTACAACCCTAAATCCGTAACCATGGGCACTCTCTTAGATATCATACAGAACAACTTGCCCTATAAATACACCTCTGCTGTCTTCAACCAGGATCTCAGCGATCACTGCCTCATTGCCTGCGTCCGCAGTCAAATGACCAGCCTCATCACTGTCAAACGCTCGCTAAAACACTTCAGCGAGCAGGCCTTTCTAATCGACCTGGCCCGGGTACCCTGGAAGGATATTGACCTCATCCCGTCAGTAGAGGATGACTGGTTGCTCTATAAAAGGGTTTTCCTCACCATCTTAAATAAGCATACCCCGTTCAAAAAATGTAGAACTAAGAACAGATATAGCCCTTGGTTCACCCCAGACTTGACTGCCCTTGACACAAAAACATTCTGTGGCATTCTGCATTAGCATCGAATAGCCCCCGCAATGTGCAACTTTTCAGGGAAGTCAGGAACCAATATACACAGTCAGTTAGGAAAACAAAGGCTAGCTTTTTCAAACAGAAATTAACATCCTGTAGCACTAACTCCAAAAACCTTTGGGACACTGTAAAGTCCATGGAGAATAAGAGCACCTCCTCCAACCTGCCCACTGGTCATCTCCAAAGCCAACACTTCCTTTGGCTGCCTTTCCTTCCAGTTCTCTGCTGCCAATGACTGGAATGAATTGCAAGAATCACTGAAACTGGAGACTCGTATCTCCCTCACTAACTTTAAGCATCAGCTGTTAGAGCAGCTTACCGATCAATGTACCTGTACACAGCCAATCTGTAAATAGCCCAGCCAACTACCTCATCCCCATATTGTTCTTTGTCTTCTTGCTCTTTTGCACCCCAGTATCAACATCATCATCAACTGCACATCTGTCACTCCAGTGTTAATGCTAAATTGTAATTATTTTGCCTCTACGGCCTATTTATTGCCTTACCTCCCTAATTCTTCTACATTTACAAACACTGTACATATATTTTTCTATTGTGCTCTTGACTGTACGTTTGTTTATGTGTAACTCTGTGTTCTTGTTTTTGTCGCACTGCTCTGCTTTATCTTTGCCAGGTCTCAGTTGCAAATGAGAACTTGTTCTCAACTGGCCTACGTGGTTTAATAAAGGTGAAATAAAAAATCAATAAAAAACTCATTGTTTCCATCTTACTACCCCTTATGTAAAAACCACATTAATTTTATGCCATCTCGTGTAATTTGTTCCAATATCACATGTGATCTTAGGTGAAGTTAATGTTATCACGAGACAAAGTGTAATACATCGTGATAACATGAAACTACATGTGATTTTCATATGGGAAATCATGTGTTTTTTTTTAAGGGCCCTCACAGTCTTCTACGCCATCTCTCCCCTGCCTATCTCTATCTTTCCCAGCTCCTCGTTATATCACTCAATCCTTCACTAACTCCCTCTCTGTCTCTCTGTGTCTCACTCCCTTTCTCGCCCTGCCTCTCTGTCTCATCCTACCCTGACCCCTGTTCTGACCTGATTCGGGGTAACCATGCCCTTGGTCTACGGCTCACTGGCCATTCTTTAATGCTTTACGGGAAAACTATCTCCATGGTAATCCTCTTAGGCGGGTCAACATTCAACAATGGCTCACCAAGAGAGGCCCAATCCATCCCAAAGTGCAGAAAACACCTTTGAAACACGCTAAAACACTTACTTTATTGATTTAAATTGGGTGAAAAGGTGGTCCTCCTTGCTCTACTTCTTCGTGTGAGTTACGGTCCTAAAAGGAACTGACACACATAGACATCATCATGACCCCAAACCTCACAAACAACAACTCCACAGGCCCTGGTGCTTTATCAGGCCCCACAATGGGAGCAAATGGGGAAAAAAAAACAAACAGGCAAAAGAAAAGACACCGGACAAAAACACCTCGATCAAAGGCATCAAAACCTTCCTTTTTTCTACGATAGAGAGAGACAGAAAGAGAGAGGAGGAACCTGCTTTTCAATGGGCCGTCCTGGGAAAGCATCGGCCAAACAAGAGAGGGACGAAAAGCAAACGGATGATATGGATTTACGTTGGCCAGTGGAATGACAGAGGGAGTTTGTTCTTACATACTTTGGTGGCAATGACGCATTCACAAAGAAAAGTTGAGTGGTGTGGGTGGGTGGGTGGGGTGGGTGGGTGGGGGGTGGGGGTGAATGAATAAGTGAAAAGAAAAGGGAGAGAATGGGCTGACGGAAACGCTGGACAATAGTTTATTCATGTGTAAGGGACAGGACAAACGTCAGTGTCTAAACTACTTTAAGATTTAACTCAAACATTCAGTTGAAGTTTGGAAGTGATTATTCACACATCCTCATCTAAAATGAATTTAAGGGGGACATTTTCTTGGAAACCTGTGGAGTTGATGACTGCAACACAGAGTTGTCAAATCTCCATGGTCTG